>NW_005871198.1:691808-997730 GCF_000147115.1 Myotis lucifugus
GCTCCTGTGTTGAGAGTCTTCCCCCTGGTGGTCATTGCATGTCATAGCTACCGGTTGGATGGTTGAATGGTCGGATGGTAGCTTAGGCATATATATGTATATATATATATATATATATATATATATATATATATATATATATATATATATATAATATCCAGAACCATGTGGTAACCATGGATCTGGATATTACATCTTAATATATATAATGCCATATCTTTTTGTTATTATACAGAATGTATTTCATATTGTTCTTTCTAAATTGTACCTTCACCATCAGTGATTTAGACCTGCACTGGAAATGTTCATTGAAAAGGGGGAAATACTTAAGGAAAGATACTTAGGGAAAGATGTCAGTAATCGATTAATAGAGCCATGGAAGGAACTGAAAAAAGAACTAAAAATGTTATCTCCATGAAGGTAGACAGGGAACACTTAAAAGTAGATACATTATATGGTATAACCAAATGAACCTTCTTGCAGAATTATATTTATTCTGCCATTATTGGTCACTGGGGAAGGAGATGAAATAAAGTTTCCAAATAGCCTTTTACTTTACTTTTTCTATTAGTTCTTATCAGAATCAGATACATTAATCTTTAAGAGGCATTTTTATTGCTTCTGCAGGCTTTTATTCCTGGTTTAAATAAAGGATACCAGTTTAGGATCCCAGGGATGTTCATGCTTCCACACAAGCAAGACATTAATATTTGTACCTAATTAATATTCAACAGGAAGCAAATGAAAGCACCTCACCTGCTTTGGCAAAACCTGTTCCATCAAAATATGTGCCTTTCTGAGCATTTGCAAAACATGTCCCAACGTGGAAGCTGGAGGTTGGCCGATCCAGGTCCACAGGTGCCTCTGCCATGTGCAGGTTCCTGATGCAGCCATCGATGCTGTACGTCACCTGTGAGTCAGGTCAGAAGACACAAAATCAGGTTTTGCCTTTACGTGGAATGCAATCATTTGTGGGGTGTTCTAAGCATGTCATCATCAGCCATTTGTCTTAAAGCACCCCCAAACTGCCTGAATCTGCACTCTCACCCCAAGCTTCACAGCATGAGCCTGGAATATGATCATTCTGATATTCTAAATTACTGCATAGAGGGATGGGCTCATATGGGTATCATAACTTTTAATAGCCTATATTTTTACTAATAATTTTTCAACCTTACTATATACACATTTTGCTATAACATATGTTCAAATTCTGTTTGAAAAGATAATTAGGTTTGGTTCAGTGTTTCTTCCTTATGAAAACCTAATAAAAGCTGTGAACCCTTTCCTGAGAAAATGCACGTACACATAAAACTTGAAAGTCTGCACGAAACATCCAAAGTTTAGGGAATTAGAGAAATCAATCAATCATTCTCAGCTCCGTTACATTTCATGTGGTTTCAGGGATGCAATTTAATCGCCCTGGCCATGCTCACTTCAGAGGCTCTCCTCTGACAGGCTTGGGTGGTATATCCAACCTCTATGAGAGGAAGGCAATGCCGACCATCCATAAGAGGAGCCAAATGCTGAGAATTACAACCATGATGAACCATGGTCTTTGATGAAGGACAGCTCTACGTTATCATGTGTTCTGACGTGAACATAGAATGCATCACATTTGTATGTAGTGTGTTCTCTAAAAACACGAATCTCCTGTGCTTCTTAAACGAATGCTTTCCGAAGCAAATAGGACACACATTCTAACAAAAACATTATGTTGTAAATATTGATTAACAAAATTGTTCAGGCTTTAAATTCTGACTCCCGAATTGGATAACTGTAATCTAAATACTGCATCTCTCAATGTTTTGAAACAATACTGTCAATACTATCTCTATCATCCTCTTTGTCCCATGCTTTCTATGTTCTCGGGACTCCTTCAAGCATGTTAAGTATATTACCTCACTCAACCTTTACAGTAACCTTGTTTGTTTGGTATTATTATTATTATTATCATTATTATTCAAAAGAGGAAACTGTGTCAGTGAGCGATTAGGTAAACTGCTTAAGATCACACAGCCAATCAATAGTTAATTAGGCATTCGAACTGGAGGAGTCTGACTGCAGGATCCACACTCTGTCCTGTGGTATTGCCTCTCCCTAGCCCAATCTGTCTGGAAGACCTTCCGTCACTTCTCAGAAAAGATGATTTCCTGTCTAATTCTAAGTGGTCATTGGCCAATGGGACCTAATAATTAAAAACACATCCATGACTCAGCCAGATTATGTAGGCCACAAAGAAACAGATTAGTAGACACTTACGGGGCCGATTCTCCGGGTAGTGTAGTTGATGGGTAGCCCACCAACATACAACAGTCCCACCACATCCAGGATGTCAGCCTTCTTGGGACTGATGGTTCTGTTGGAGGCATCGTCTACATAAAGAATTCCTTCTTGCTTAATTCGAGTAATCTTAATCTACAACAAGAAGAGGAGCCATCAATGCCAATCATGGATACATTTCAAATATGCAGAGGGTAAGACATGAGCGCTTGAAGGGCATTCCTCAGGAACAGCAAAATAATTGAGTATCTAGATGTGCTAAGCCCATCACTTAAGTGAAATTAAACCTATTTTATAGAATATCTCAAATTCTGGTTTTCTTTCATTACTGCCTTCTGGGAAAGAGCACGAAATCTTCCTGGGTGAGCTTTAGATTGAAGACTCTTCCAGAGGCTGCCAAGTAAGCATGTTGTGAGGAGCCGGGCGGATTGAGAGCCCTGTCACGATTCCGTGAGCTGCAAGATCCATGTCTGTTTTTAAAAGTGCATTCGTTTGATTGAGCAAAGCCTGGTCTCCCCAGCACAGTTTCAGATACGCTGCATCCCTCTGCCTAACAGGCCCTCCTCCCGAGGAACTGATGGGAGGGCAGAGCGTCCAGGCTGCACCGCTGTTTCTGCAGCAGCTGATGAGCGCCGTCAGGAGGAAGATGGAAAGCCGGCTGATGCTGAAACTGCAGCAGTGGAGTGAATTATCTTCTGGGATAGAGTGAGAAAGGGGTGTGAAGACCAGCTCCAGCATAAAAACCTTGAGTCTGAATTAAGAAAAATGTGCATGGAATCCTGTGAAAAGCTGGGGGCGGGGAGGGGGGTGAACAGGAGAGGCCTAGAAGGGGGGTCAATGGGGGAAAAGGGGAGACATAAGTAATACTTTCAACAATAAAGATTTTAAAAAAGTGAATCTACATCAGGATGAGAAGAATTTAGGACCTCATTTTACACTTATTCTGGTTTGGGAAGTAATTAAAAAAAACCCTTCAAAAATAAAATCCCTTCTTAATGTGGCCATTTATTGTATTTAAGCTTTCTTTCTTAATCCCAGGCTAATTGTGGTCCAACAATGTCTTTTTCTCAAGTGTTATATGTTATTATCTTATTAGCCAAAGATGAGACTATACCTCAAGGAAACTGCCTTTATACACATCAATATTTGCAAGTCATAAGCTCCCAAGCAAATATGAAGATTTCACTTTTTTGTTTCCAAGATAACAAATTAGTTGACATTGCACTTTTATTATATATTTTTAGGTTCTTTGGCTTTAAAAAAATATTTTTATTGATTTCAGAGAGGAAGGGAGAAAGAGAGGGTGATAGAAATATCAATGATGAGAGAATCATTGATCAACTATCTCCTGCACGCCCCACACTGGGAATCGAGCCTGCAACCTGGGCATGTGTCCTGACTGGGAATCGAACTGTGACCACCTGGTTCATAGGTTGATGCTCCACCACTGAGCCACATCGGCAGGAAGGTTTTCTGGCTTTTCATATGATATGCTAATCACACAAAATGTTAAATGAGCATTTAACAAGTCCAAGTATGTCAACATATAAAATACACCATCTAATAACATTATACCCTAAAAATTAAACATTTTATTGCTCTACCTAGGGAAGCTTTACTTAATAGGCTATCACAGGTGCAGAAACAAACTCAGAGTTTTCATTTTAATCAGGCAGTATATTATCTACTTGTAGTCATGCCAAAGAGGTAAGCTGGCAAATGGGCCTTCTGTGCCCATAATAGTACCAGTTTCTGGGTGTAAGGCCAATGTTTTAAAAGTTGTTCCAAATGACTGTCAGTGGAAATGATACCCTGGAGCCCTTTAAACATGATACAACGGATTTCCAGACTCCGGGTTTTTACAGACCAGAATGGGGTGGAATAGGAGGGTAAGTCTTAAGGCTCATTTTAGTATTGCCAGCTTTTAAGTTTGCCAAGTATAATTTCATAAAAGAGAGGCCATTTTGCTGCCTTAAGAATAGAAAAATATAATCTCAAAATAAATATTATTCCTTTAACTGAATTCGTAGTGCTTTATGATTAACATGCTTCATTGCCCCAGGTTTCCCACTTTCAACAGCGAGAAGGTCTTCAACTTCCTGGCCCTTGTCTGTGGGCAGATGTTGGGGAGGCACAGCTGTATAGCAATGATGGGATCTCATAGCACCGTGAAGAGGCATGTGAGTGGTCAATACAAACCTACCCCGGTGGGATCACATTTCCTAGCTGGCAGTCGACTACAGCACTTGCTTTATTTTTAGCCTTGGCCGCATTCCAGGAGCACCAAGTCAGTGTTTGCACTGGCAAAATAGTACTGGCACCAGGGGAATGCCAAAGGCTGCCTGCGAGTACCCGCCTTGCAGGGCACTGCCAACATCCTGGGACTGTTACCTTATGCCACTGGCCATCGTTGATTTTGGTGGGGATCATGGTGTTGGTGTCGCCACTTCCCAAGTCATAACTGAAGTAGGGAAATCCGTTTCTCAGCTGGACTGTAGCAAAATCGGCATGATTGATCCGAGCCGTGTAGAAAAGCAAGCCTGATTCAGCCTCGGTGCGTACTTCAAATTCAATGGTGAGGCTGTGAGATAAAGGCATGCAAAGTCAAAGAGAAGAATGAGAGCCTTCTGATTCTAAGACAGAGTGGCATCTGAGCATGAGTAAGTTTTCATTCAGGACAGTTAAACCTTTCCCGAGCTGAGGACTTTCCAGGTCTGCTGATTTCCTACACTGGCTCCTCAGGCACAGACAAATAGAATTCTATTCTCTGTACTCAGTGAATTTAAAACAAGATCACCTCATTTATTAATAAATGCAGTGGATTAAACCTGAGTAAATGCAAATACTCAGTGCTTCCATTTATTGCTTCTTGCTTCATATCTCAGAATAATACATACCGGTTTTTAACTTTGGTATCATCAAATGCAATTGCAATGTGACTGTTTTTCGAGAGCCCAAACTGCTTGCTCCCCATCAAAAGAGCTGGTTCTGATTCTACAACACAAGGACCCTGTAAAATACCAAGAGAGGAAGTGAGAAGATTATGGGCTCTGTTCTTCAAAAAAGTAATACTGCTAATCGTTTCTTATATTTTAGTTTAATGTTGACACATAATCTTTTTAAGTTCCTTAAGAATAAAAACAGCCTCTCATTCCTGTCTGTATTCTGCCTCATAGCAGGTACTTATTATTAAATGTTCTGCGAATGGGAATCCATTTTCTTATATTGCACCCTTGAATTGCCAAATAAAAATTCAATGATTAATTCATGTTTTCATTACCCTCTAAAGAAAAATATTGTTTATATTTCTGAGAAAACTGAAACTCCCTTTTCAATAATAAAGAGTTTTATTCTTAGAAGATCAAACAAGGAAAATGACAAGCTGGCCACAAAAATGTGTCTGTTTGCCCTCCCCATATCTATCTCTCACATTACTTTTTCTTGAAAATTATCGGTCTACTAGAAGGTTTCCATGAATTTAGACTTTCAAGATGGTGTCAGCCCTTAAGCAGTTGCTAGGCAACCCAGCAATTTTTTTAAAAAATGTAACCCACCAAACACCATTTCAACTGCCACTGTTCAAAGATCAACTTCCTGGGGTGCTGATGAGGGAGAGCTGGGTGCAGGGACAGCTTCAGAGGGCTGGCACCCACACGCCACTGGGTCCCATGCTCTGCCGTCACTAACTTGAAATTCTTAATAATTTTTGAACAAGGGGCCCTCATCTTCATTTTGCTCTGATCCCTGCAAATGATAGAGCCAGTCTTGGCAGGGTGCGCCATATCTGGCTGTTGTAACCCTCAGCTCAATAGCTAATCAAGGCTCCTCAAATTACCCAGCCACCATTCCTTTCTCTTCTGTATTTTCACAAACGAGCTCGATGCACAGGCTGCTTAGGAAGTCTTTTAGAACATGCAGTCCAGGAGAAAATAAATAACCTGCACTCTCTCAACAACACATCTGTTTTTAAGATCTGCACTTAATAGCTCTGGATGGGCCACTGCCCCCGTGAGCGCTGACTCAGCGTAGGCTCTCCAGCGGCCCAAGGCAGGCTTCGGAGGCAGAGTGTTCTTTCCAAATAGTGCACCTCAGAGATGACTCATCCGCACACAGGAAATTTTTACTCGATGAGGAAAAGCCTGGCTCTCAGTGCTCTTGGGCTCAGTCAAATGGAGCACTCTGCCACAGCAGGGGAAAGGCGTTAAGTGTTCTGAAAGGCTATAAAATTGGTCCTCCTGGAAGTAGTATTTCCCTTCCTGCTTTCCAGGAGATGCTCAGTGACAAAGGGCAGACTGTTGCTGACATTTACACAGATATGCAAAAACCCAGTGGGAAGACCAGCAAAGCGCTGTTTATTCACGCAGCGGAATGGCCTCTCTCAGAATCAACGTGTGGCACCTTTCTTATTACACAGACGGCAAAACGAGCCCAAATGAATAGCAAGGCTTTGGTAGCTTAATGTCTCAGCCTTCGATGACGCTATTAGTAGAACTGGAATCATTTTTCATCCGCTCATGGTATTTTCTGTTCAGAGGACCATCGCTACAAACACAAGCAGCCTGCAGTCCTCCTGAGAAATCTCGGAGCATCCTATCTGCTGGGGGTCCATTAGGGGCAGAATGTGACTAAAACATCTCTAAACCCTCAGCTCTGAAAACTGAGGGATGAAAACGGTCAGTGGGTTCTGAGGAATTAGGAACCAACACTGTGCAGCCTAAAAGAAAACCATCAACACGGTATTTCCATGTTCTTGTAACCACTGTGGTCACTCATCCAGTTACCACAAATAAGTAAAATAACTTTCTAATATAATTTTTTAAATGATCAAAGTGGTGATTGTAAAGATTAGCTATTTTATTGGTCACAGGTGTTCACTATGAAGACCCTTTGTCATTATATGTTTAGGTCCTTGTGACCAGGGCACCGTGATAACCTAGCTTGCTGGTATACCAGACAGGCATGTCCAACACTGGTCCTGAGCTGGGCAGAAAGCAGTTCTCTGTCAATACTATCGTATTTTATAGATAAAAAAGAATGTGCTGACACTATTTTAGGAAAACCTTTGACCAGAAAAGGATGGCGGTTTTGTAAGCATTACATGACACACCACTTGAAACTTAGGAAGAACGCCTCTTGGAGGGGTCCTGCTTCTCTGTTGCAGCAGGTGGACCTTGAGCAGCAACGGAAGCAGTGGCTAATAACACAGTGTCCTCAGATTGGCCAGTGTTGTAGCAGAGAGTGGTAACGAACAGATCAGTCTACTAGATAACCTCAGAGTCTAAAGCCGTTATGTTCATTGTTTGTTAAGGACATCCATATGCATGTTTACTATCATCAATTTGCAATGGGATGGATAGTATGGATATTGCTCTAATCACACTTCTATTACCTTCCTTTATAAAATTGGACTGAGAAGGGCCCATCTAAGAGGGTTTATATGGACCTACTTTAAGGCTTAAATGGAAGATAGTCCTCCAATCTCTAATCTGGTAATGTTTTTGCGCAAGTCGATGGGCCTGAGTGGCGTCTATTCTGCATCACTTTCCCCGGGGTAAATCTGAAACCAGGGACAGCAAGCTTCTAGCAGACTGCCTGATGCATCCTCCTCCTCCCTCAGGCCCCCCAGAGGGTGGAACTGCTCACCTTGACTCTCAAGGGTCTTTTTTCCCCTCTAACCTTTATATATATATATATTATTGATTTTTTACAGAGAGAAAGGGAGAGGGATAGAGAGCTAGAAACATCGATGAGAGAGAAACATCAATCAGCTGCCTCCTGCACACCCCCACTGGGAATATGCCCGCAACCAAGGCACATGCCCCCGACCGGAATTGAACCCGGGACCCTTGAGTCCGCAGGCCGACGCTCTATCCACTGAGCCAAACCGGTTAGGGCTTTCCCTCTAACCTTTTAAAGGGGAACTTGTGAGATGGAACAGAAAGCGCCCTGTGGTTTCCACAACCATAAAATGACCTTGTCATTAAGGACATTTTCAACCCTGTTTCCCGTAGAAATCTAGGCTAAGAAAGAGGGGTAGGAGGGTCTTCTAATTTTAAAGAATAGTTATTGCATGATGACTCTTCCTCCTCCAAGCCAATGTGAGCTTGAGCGGAGGCATCATTTTTATGGATGTGATACTGTACCTGTGTTATTTGGGAAACACTGATCTCTGAAATGTGTTAGAACAACAATAATGATAATAAAAAAAATTTCCCTGTCAAGAGAGGCTCATCAATCTCAACATGTTACCATCCTGCCACCTAGTGGAGACTCTTTAAAGTACCACGAGTCCACGAGGAAAAGGCGCTATGAGAGGACAGGATCTGCCTGCTTCCTGTTTGTCTCTGCTGCGCAGGTGACGAGTTGTGGACAGACAAGAGTGGGGTGGGGAGTCTTAATGTGGCGGTGTGGGTAGAGCAGTGGCGTGGTCAGAGAGGGTGATGAAGGAAGCCACGTGTGGGCCAGGTGAAAGTGCAGCCGATTAGCAACGGAGCGAGAACACCTCCACCCTCCCTCTGTCACTCATTTAACTTTGGGTCAGGATAAAGCAGTGGTCATTCCAACTGCTGGCTGTGGGCTGACATTTGGAAATGAGTTTTGGCTTCAGGATAGTATATGACTGGTGGATATGCCTTCCTTGTGTTTAGATTGGTACTGAGCAGAGATTTAAATTGCATTTATCACAACTGGCACCTTTGTTCTTGAAAGCACCAAATGACAAATGATCATAAAATGGCATTTTTTTTTGTCTTTACGAGTCAATAATCCCTGTAACAAATATAGGCTAAAACCACAGCTGAGAAGTTGGGTGTTTCTTTGTGACGGTCTTTTTTACAGATGAATTCTAAGGGGAAGAGACTTTTTGTAGCACTGACTTCAGCATTCTGCAATATAAAATCCCCACTCAAGCTGTTTATTGAGAAACTGAATGTTAGCTCCCTGCACATGAGCTCTTTTGGTAAGTACTGGGCATTTGCAGTAACATTCACACACTACTGCCTGAATAGACTGCTTGCAGTATGGAAAATGTGTATTTCCCCTTTAAATACATATCAGTATCCAATTGATTTATCCTTCAGCCTGGACTGTACTTAGCTTTTAAATTTGTAGCATTAAAGCTGCTGGAGAAACAGCTTTCTTTGCTCTATTCTTTCCCTCTCTGCTCACTTATTTCCTCCAACTCTCAAGAGCCCTCAAGAGCACAGGGACTCTTGATGGCTACTTAACATGGCTCTATTAGTGCTCGTGTTCTAAACTAAGTTCAATTTTCTAATAGAAACCAAGTGAAAAAATGCAGTCAGCTTGTTGTATACGGAGCCATGCAGGCCATGCAGGCATATACTTGCAGAGAGTTTGTCACATTTCAACAAAAATCAGTCATACTACATGTCCAGTCTCTTATTTACCCCCACCCTTTGCCATCCTCCATGAGAAAAATTCACAGAAACAATATGTAAAAATGTTTCCTTCAGCACTAAGTGGGCTAAAGAATAAGAGAGAGTATAAAGAGAAGATGCCACCACACTACCAAATGAGATGATACGTGTAAAATGCTCTCTGGTCTATGGTGTTCTGACATGTGCTTATAATAGGATTGACATAATCTATTTCACAAGGCAGGGATTTCTCAAGATATTCTTAAATTGCCCTGTAGTATAGGAACTGCCCTCATGTTGTAAGTTGCTGGTGGGAGGTGTGTGATGGTAAAAAGAAGAAAATGGCCCGACCAGTGTGGCTCAGTGGTTGAGCGTCAACCTATGAACCTGGAGGTCATGGTTTAATTCCTGGTCAGGGCACATGCCCAGGTTGTGGGCTCAGCTGTTAGTAGGGGCATATAGGAGGCAGCCAATCAATGATCCTCTCTCATCATTGATGTCTCTATCTCTATCTCCCTCTCCCCCATCTCTGAAATCAATAAAAATATATATTTAAAAAAGAAGAAGAAAATGAAGGAACTGAGACTAGGAGATGGTTCCTACATACGGTGCTAAAACAAACAGGAGACTCACACACAGGCAGTTCCCACTTCAGGAATGAAGTCATAAGACTTAATTCTTAAATAAATTCTTAAATATAAACTCTGACTTAAAAATGTTTTCCTCTCTTTCATAATGTCATAAGTATGTCATCATTATTTTATATTGTTTCAATTACAAGATTTTAAATATAAGAGTGTGGTGACATATTTAAATTTGCATTTGATGGACCTGTTTCACACTTGCAGGTACCATTAGCCATTTTGTTTGGGTGGAGTTTAATGGTGTCTCCTGGCATGCTTCCAGTGTTCAATCTTGAAAGCCAGTAGGCTCTGTTTGCAGCTCACACTCAGCACAGATCTTGACTGACCTCCACACATATTTGCTTACTGTGTGATTTATGTTAATATCTCTTTCTCCAGTCTCTGGCTCTTAGCTTCTCCCTCTCTGTCTTTTCCCCTCTCTCGGGGTAGCAATGATGAGATCTCATTCACCTTTGCATAAATATTTGTTATAAAATAAACTGTCAAACCTTTAACTTATTTTATTTTTCAACTAGAGGCCCGGTGCACAAAATTCATGCATGGGTAGGGTCTATAGACCTGGCCAGTGATCAGGCCGATCGGGGCCTTCTGGCTGTTGGCCGGGGCCTTCCTTCATTCCACACCGCCCCCTGATGGTCAACGCATGTCATAGTGAGTGATCGAACTCCCAGTCTCCTGGTCGAACTCCCGAGGGGACACTTTGCATATTAGCCTTTTATATATATAGATTGCAGTTTACATTCAATATTATTTTGTATTAGTTTCAGGTGTTTAGCATAGCAGTTAGATAACCAGATACTTTACAAAGTGTTCTTCTGATATTTCTAGCACCCACCTGGCACATATCTAGTTATTACAATATTAAAGACAATATTCTCTATGCTGTACTTAACATCCCTGTGACTATTTTGTAACTATCAAATTGTACTTCTTAATCCCTTCACAGTTTTCACCCAGTCCTCCAACATCCCTCCCCTCTGGCACACATCAGTCTGTTCTCTGTATCTATGAGTCTGTTTCAATTTTGTTTGTTTATTTTCAAAGGACTTCCACATATATTATCTCATTTGATTCTTACAGTAACCCCTTATGGAAGGCAAGGTAGGTGTACTATCTACATTTTACAGAAGATAAAATGATACTTGGAGTATATGACTGGTTTTCCTGAAAGATCATCATTTGGCTTCTCATTTAATCAGTGTTTCTAGAGACAAAGAGTACCCTTCTTTATGGACCTACCTATTCCCTCATGGAAACTAAGGAAGATAATAAAACATTCAGGAGTTTTCAAAATCTGCACTCCAGCTAAAGCTCAACCCATCCATTGGGAAGCACTGCAGATATGATGCATGTGTTGTCAGAGTGTAGTGAGATCCGCGCGCTCTGACACAGTAATGGAGAGGATGTAAACTGGTATAACCTTTAGAAAAAGCAGTTCAGATGTATGTGTTGAGAGCCTTAGGCATATTCATCATTTGGCCTCATAATTCACTGCCTAAGATTCTATTTTAAAAAAAAATCAGAAACAGTGAGAGAGAGTTTATTGTACAGTGTTTAACGAAATAGGGTTTCTAATAGTGAAAAACTGGAAATACTATAAGTGGCTTACAATGGGGAAGTAGTAAAACTAACGGTAAAGATAGAGTGTTGCAGTGATAAGGAGCCAGACTCCAGAGCAGTGGTTCTCAACCTTCTGGCCCTTTAAATATAGTTTCTCATGTTGTGACTCAACCATAAATTTTTTTGTTGCTACTTCATAACTGTAATGCTGCTACTGCTATGAATCATAATGTAAATATCTGATATGCAGGATGGTCTTAGGCGACCCCTGTGAAAGGGTCGTTCGACCACCAAAGGGGTCGCGACCCACAGGTTGAGAACCGCTGCTCTAGAGTCAGACCCACTGGAGCAAATTCTTATCCTGCTATTTTTTGGCTATGTCAGTGAGTGGGTGAGTTACTTAGGCTAACTAGTTCTTATCAACACAACTGAAAATGTGACTGTATATATATGTATATATATATATATATATATTAGCTCTGTTATGAAAATTACATATACTATTGAGTGGAAATTGTTTAGGTAGTTGCTGGCACATAGTAAGCACTTAAAAGCAGCCATAATAATCATTGCTATATAGTAATTGTGTCATTTATGAAGTGCTTAGTATATGCTAGGCATTTAACAAACATTATCTTTTTAAACCTGCATAACAGCTCCTTGATGTATGTGTTGATACTATCCTCACTGTACAGATGAGAAAACAGAGGAAGAGACTGGCTAAGTAGATTTCCCAAATTCACACAGATGGTAGGTAGAGTGCTGGGATTTGAACTCAGGCCATCAGACTCTGGAGCCCATGCTCTAACCAAGGATCCTCCACCTCCCAAACGCTGAAATACTTTGTGTGTCTCTGTATGTGTGGGTGCATGTGCATGGACACATACACATATACACGCTTATATAGACAGTTTTGATCCTATATTGCCAATTTTTAAAAACATAGTCCCAAATTGAGATCTACTATATAAAATGTAAATAGGTTTGCCTCTGTATGGTGGTATTATAAGTGGAGTTTATACTTGATCCTAAGACATTCCTATGGGTTCTCACTTTTCATCTGAAAACATGTGCCGTTTTATAAACAGGGAAATGAAAGGAGGACAGATGTTGAAATAAAAGCAATCCAAGGAATATATAAGGAAAATAGGTTTTCATAGGCAGGTTACCCATCCTCTAATTCTGGCAATAAACAATAGTAAGAATTCTGAATAACCTTCCTGCTTAAAATGACTAAGAATTAGGAAGCAGTGGGCTGTAAACACTTACATGTGCCATAGCGGGGGTGCGTGTGGAGAAGGCCGGGGTGGGGACTGGCTCCGGCTGGACGACTATTTCAGCTGGAACCCCTCCATCTTCATCCTCTCGGGGTTTCTGATGGGCACAACGGCCGATGTCTGCATTTTTGAAGGACACAGGCTGTGCAAAGTCCATGGGGCTAATGGAACAGGATTAAAATGAAATATTTTCTTATTTTAATGGTCTTGTTTCCTTATAATCTAATCAAGTCCTCCCTCCCCCCCTTTTATTGGCCATCAGTGCAATTTTTATAATCTAACCTGAAACCCTTCGCTATTTCCTTCACCCCATGTTTTTGGACAGTGTGGATGCAACAGTGACTCTCTCTCTCTTTCTCTCTCTCTCTCTCACACACACACACACACACACACACACACACACACACACACACACACACAAATAGTAGCAAGGAGACTCACTTACACAGAGTTAATAACAAGGTTCCATACACAGCCTTCAAAAGGAGGAATATTTCTGAGTGGAGAAGGTTGAAATTCAGGTGGAGCACCACCAACGAAAAGCTTTTTAACTTCAATAGCCTGGTCTGCTGTCAGGTTCTGCATATGCCTTCTGTCTTCATCAACTTGAACAGTAAAGATGCTGGTAAAACATTTAAAATAAACAAGTATAAAACACAGAACGTCCAATGCAATTGAATACCAAACTCTTTCACTCCACCCTCACCCCTCCCTCCTGTAGCTTTCAAGTGAGCGCAGATTTGATGATTAGGTATTCTACATTGAACAAATGATACCGCTTCTCAGGCTTGTATCCATCTGCCTCCCTCGTTAACTCTCCCTGAGCGTTTACTTAAAGGAGGCAATGGTGTAGCTACCACATTAGCCTCTGGTGGCAGTGACAACAGTGGTCTACAGCCCAACACGTGAGCTTCTGTACCGTGTAGCAATGTCTAATCTGATAAGGCTCGGTGGGTTCAGCACAGCAGGGGTCACTTTTCATTTGGCTATTTCTTGGTTTGCGCTAGCTGTTATCTTCTTGCTAGGGGACAAACTGTACTCCTGAGAGCTTAGATTGCAGGAATCAACAGCAGACACTTACAGGACATTTTAGAAAGAATGTAGCTGCTGGCTTTTGAATAGAAGAGGCAGGCAAGAACACCAAGCTAATTGTTCCTTGTAATGATTTTTCCCCCGAGTGGCTGTTTCATTAATTTCCCTAATTTGCTTACGAGAGATAACTCACACACTACTAATTGAGAACCTCATGCTACTTATTCACCATCCTTGAATCCTGGGGCAAAGAATCAGAAGGAGACAGAGTTCTGATCATGAAAATGACCAAAGGCATTTTCTCTTTTGTTCTATTTTTTTAGGGAGAAGGAGAGAGAGAGAAACATTGATTAATAAGCTGCCCCCTGGGGATCAAGCCTGCAACCCGGGCATGTGCCCACAAACTGGGGACCTTTCGGTACATGGGATGATGCTCAACAAACGGAGCCACAAGGCCAGGGCTTTTCTTTTGTTCTAGAAGCAGGTTTTAAACTTCAGTCCCAATCAGCATGAGGTATTAGTCATCAGTGTGGGCCACTAGCCCGAGGATCATACACCGATTGCTGAAAATGTACTTCATATCTGGGGAGAAAACCAAAGTACCTAGGTAGAAAACCCAGTTCTAAAATGCCATCTCACTTGATTTTATCAGGAGTAAAAACCACATACAGAATTAGAAACAATAAGCCAGGGCAAAGATGCTCTGAAATGGCATTACGAAATCGGTCCTTGTTGGGACAATTCAAACGTAAGAGACTGGAAAGAAAATGGGTTATGTTGTAGCTCAATATGTCATTGTTCAGGGTGGGTATAGAGCAGGCAAGTTGAATTTAGCTTCAAAGGAAAAATAAGGGGAAATGACATAGTTTTGTGGGTTTTTTGTTTTTGTTTTTGTTTTTTTAAACAAAACTCTGGAAGAGCGTGTTGGCAAAGTTCAGGAGGCTCAACCTCATTGCTAAGAATGCTGATGGTTTTATGAGACTTAAAAAACCACTCACTGAGTAGTCCTCCCCTCTCCTTTCTGAAATACCTTCTGTTCTTTTGCTAAAAGCATCCTCTTACTAATAGGATACAGCATTGTTCCTGTGAGTTTTCATGAGGTATTTAAGCACTATTAAAGATTGTCCTGGGAAAGCAAATTGCTGCTATTGATTAGAATTTTCAAAGAGCCAGTGGCTCTTCTCTTTCTGACGTAGACTCTCTAGTCTGGTTCTGCCCCAAGGACCATAATAACAGTCCCTTCTTACTAGATCACAGGGTGGAGATGTAGAATGGCATGAGCTTTCAGAAGGAACAGAATAGAATTAAGTATTAGTGTGTGAACTTGGGCCAGGTCTTTAATCTTGCTCAGTCTCATTTCATTCATTTATAAAATGAAGATACCAATATGCAGTTCAAGCAGTGGAAAACATAAATTAAGGGATTGCACTGAGGTGGTATTAGTTAATAAGGGCATTGCTAGAAGACTGTATAGCTAACTCCTGCTTAGAATTTACACTAGGAGCATCAAATCTAGATCATTTTAGTTCTTTTGTAAAGAAGGACTTAATCAACATATCCATTATGATTCTGAAGTGTTTCTTGTTTTTCAAGTGCCTATTCCACAACTCTTTACTGAAGACCACTATGTGCAAAAAACTCCCAATATAATAAAAATTACATTACAAAGTGTGTTATGATAGTTCAGCTGTATTTTCTTACAATTTCAATGGTTGATACCTGGAGTTTATATTTCTTGTTTGTTTGGATATTGGTCTAAGATTTTTTTTCAAACCACCACCAATTGGATTGCATATGTAGAAGAAGGTATTAAGAGATGTGCCCTAATATTTGTAATTTACATGAAAAATAAAATTTGAAGCTTTTTTCATTGAACATATTTTAGATGGTAAGATAAAAATATCTGGGTTGCCATGTCCAAATCATGATCCTATTCTGGAAAACCCAACATAGTCCTGAAATATCTGATCCAGTGGTCTTTAGCCTAATTCTATACCTGTCCAAAGAATGCGCTCACAGAAGAGAAATACTTGCCTAAGCATCTATTTCAGGCTCTTAGGGTTTAACTTTTTTTCCAGTTAGAATCACTGGCCATTTCAGTGCACTCCAGGAGAAGGATCAGAGGGCAAAGCAGCAGTAGAAGTAGGGGTCACTGGAGTACCATGGAATTGGGTACCAAATTGACTGAAATGAGATTCTTGGAGATGAAGGGACAGAAAAGAAGAGAGAATAAGGGAGGAGGGGTAAAGTCAGGCAGAGAGGGAGAGAAAAGGCCAAGTGCAATCTTGAAAAGTTTACCTCTTAATATGGTGAAAGTCCAATAATTTTGTGAGACAATATTAAAATTACCATCTGATCTAGGGTTTTAGGAAAAGAACTGATAATTGACATTGATGGTCTGAGAAGTGTTGGGAGAAAGCAAATATTTCCAAATAATAAGAGGATCATAATCAACATGAAGTTGAACAAATCTCTGAGGTCACAAAAAGGGGTAAGAATAAATAGTTGGTGAGCACAGATGGAGGTGTTAAAGTGATATATATATCCTAGCTCTGTTATTTACTAGTTATGTGATTTTGGGAAAGTTAATATTTCCTCATCCATGATGAAAGGATATTAATACAGATCTCACATACATTTAGAACAATTAAAGGCCATAGTCTTTGTCTAGTATTTGACCCAGAACATGCCATAGCATAGGTATGAAGCATTAAAAATGTTTTTAGGTGAAGGTCTTAAGATCATTAGGGATCTTTGGTTAATCAGTTAATTGTAGCACTTGCTTACTGGAAAGGTAATGATTGTTTTTGACCTTAGAGTGCTGAATGAGATGTTAGGATAGCAAATATGTTCTTGTTATGCCAATGAGTTCAGTGACTGCACTAATATGTCCAATACATTATCCTTTAATTAACAGCAAATGGCAAAACTGTTTGTTTATATGGCCAATTAACTGAATGATCCGCTTTCAGTGATGTACTATACACTCAGCTTAATCAAATAAAGGTTGGATTGATGGCCAACAGCTGTGAGGTTGGCATAATAAAATGCCTGTCTTGAAGAAACACCTGTTAAAAGGACACCTTAGTGCCGTGGTTCTCAACCTTCCTAATGCTGCGACCCTTTAATACAGTTCCTCATGTTGTGGTGACCCCCAACCATAAAATTATTTTCATTGCTACTTCATAACTGTAATTTTGCTACTGTTATGAATCGTCATGTAAATATCTGATATGCAGGATGTATTTTCATTGTTACAAATTGAACATAATTAAAGCATAGTGATTAATCACAAAAACAATATGTGATTATATATGTGTTTTCCGATGGTCTTAGGCGACCCCTGTGAAAGGGTCGTTTGACCCCCAAAGGGGTCACGACCCACAGGTTGAGAACCGCTGCCTTAGTGCAACATCATGATGCACTTGGGGAATGTCAGAATCCTTTCTCTACAAAATAAGATATTTTGAATGATTTGGGGTCAACTATATTCCTGAAATCTGCGTTTGCTTATTAGAATTATTTAAAGTTAAAGCCTTTAAAAAGTCCTTCTGACAATGAGAAGGATTACAATTTGGCAAAGAACCTGAAACCTGCTGTGGAAACACGGAAACTCAGTACTTTAGAGCATTCCCAAATGAGGAAATTCAGTCTGCATTTCTTCTCAGAGACCATGACTGCAATATCTGGCTATTACATTAGTAAAAGTTCTTACTCTGTCCAAATATTGATCCCTCATTTGTCTTAATCATGGTTTCTAAACATCTCAGTCAGTAGACACTCTGCAAGAATGCTTAGCATCAATTCAGCTCACGACCTAAGGCTCTATATAATAACAAAAATGTGAGCCAAGGAAAGCTGAATCATTTACTTAGAAGATAAGAAATTCTTTAAAAAATGTTTTTATTGATTTCAGAGAAAGGAAGGGAGATGGGGAGAGAGATAGAAATGTCAATGATATGAATCATTGATCGGCTGCCTCCCACACACCCCCTACTGAGGATTGAGCCCGCAACCTAGGCATGTGCCCTGATCAGGAATCTAACCATGACCTCATGGTTCATGGGCTGATGCTCAACCACTGAGCCACAGAAGTTGGGCAAAGATAAGAAATTGTTAATACTTATCCAAACTGTTATCCACACATGAGGATAATTGGAACATGTAGGTCTTTATAGAATAGCCTCTTATTTGAACTACTGCTGCAGATTCATACTTTTGTCGCATTTAACAGTATTTTCTGTGTTCTCTGGTTTCAGATTTGATTTCTGCTTCTTTCCATGTCTTCAATCTAATACACGGATCGCTGGTTTGGAGGTCTAACGTCTCCGGGCTTCTGTTTTCTTTGTCTCTAACTGTCCTCCTAAAGAAATTACCACTCCGGGTTGTCATATAACAATTGTGTGGAAAACACAGTTGACTTTCCCAATAAAGAAAGTAGGAAGAAATTCCAAAGCAATGAGAGCTCAGCTTACAGCATTATTATGTGTATCCAGTTCCCTGACTCAGGGTGGGAAGCAAAGGCTCGCGGGGATCCACGGAGGCAGCCAGCCTCCACACAATGATGGCAGGACAGCCACCTTTCCCTTCTCTCCCTCCACGCTGCTCCCTCAGGGACCCCGCACACCCGGGAGGGGGACAGGGGTGAGGCACGCACATAGCAGTGCTCAGTAGGCCCTGCAGCCCCTGCACGTTCCGGATCGGTGACAGGTTTCTAAGCAGCTGCCATCACTGCTTTGGAACCTGAATGAAACAGCAGCTGCCGGAGGCTGTGGGCTCGGGCGAGCTGCTCCGCGCGGTTGGCTGTGTGCATACCTTATTCGAAAAGGGAATAGCTGAGAGGTGCAGAGGGAGGGAGAGCTTGTCTCATCTACAGCTTCAGAAGATACATTTGCTTTTTCCCAAGGTGGAGAGGGGAATGGCACAGAATAAAAATGTGAAGAGTAGAACTCCTAAGGGCCAAGGTAAATGAGGTTTCTGAGCAGGAAAGGTAAAGAAGAAATGAAGCCACGGGCGAGTTTTGGGCAATGCATCGCCTGCCCGTGCACACAGGGGCCCAGCCGGGCCAGGCTGCAGGGGGGTGCGTGTTAGTACGGCAGGGGGTTCTCAGGGCGGCTGTTACCCTCTGGTTCTCTCCACGTGAACGGAGTGCTCCCTCCCGTCGTGAAACAGGCTCGGCTCCGGTTTGACAACAATTTTCCTCATGATTCGCGCGCCCGTGGAGAGATGCACTTCCAGGCGGCCCTTGTTCAGGAAGATCGCATAGTAGGCCTGCAATGCAAGCGGTCGCCAAGGTTACAGAGAAAGCCCACTCTTGACTTCGAGTTAGAGGTTCCCTGACAGGATGGCAGATTCATCTGCTCCGAGATCTTATCCGAGAAGTGAAGACTCTATGTTTTCTTAAGCAACAGTATTGAAAGCAGCTGGAAATAGCTTTTTAATCATTTACCATTTCTGCCTGCGAGGTGATGTGCAAAGGGGGTGTAGTACTACCGAAGTCTCTGCAAAGCAGATTTGCGATGCAGAGCCTGTCAGGTCTGCAGGCGGTGGGTCTCTAACTCACAGAACCCACCGGGAAACAAAGGGTGCCAACAAAAACCCCCTCTCCCTTCTATTCACAGTGGACAGCGGCTCCTGGAAATCTGGTCTGACTCCCAACCGCCTGGCATTTTGAGTGTTTAGACTTCAATTTGTTCCCTGAGCTGGTGGAATAGATTGCTATCACCAATATGTAACTTGTCTCCCTCATTTAGGAAGAAGGAAGACAATTTTTCATCCACAAACATGCCTGCTTTCTTCTTGCTGCCGTTACTATGGCAACCAGGATGGCTTAGAGATCAGATTAGGAACCTCAGGGAGCTGGAACGCAGCCCCCGACCCCAAAGCTGAGGCCACGCGTGCTCCCTTTATTGTGGAGCACCGGCACCTGCTGCACACTGGTCACTTGGTCCTCCGAGAGTCACCTGCGGCGGTGGAGACGGTGCAATCTCACATCGTGTCTCCGCGGAGGGACCAAGTCGTCTACATGGCTGTGTGTCCAACACAAAATGGCCAGCGGGTCGGATCAGTGCTCACCATCCATCAAAGGGCCATTGCAAACGACTCACTCAATTAGTCTCAAACTCCTTTAGCAGAACATCATCACCAACAACTCTATGGGTATCAAGACTGTTAACTTGGAAAACATAAACTATGTCAGTGTAACCAGCATTGCTTCTACAACAGACAGGAATATTTAACCTTGTTTCCTCTTTCAGATAGCATTTGCTGTGAGCTCTTCACAGCTAAATATTCATTATCACTAAAATGTTGAAACATTAACATGTGACTTCTAATGTACTTTCTACTATAGTAATTAATATTGTCTCATTTGAATTGTTTTAATAGCATCCTGTTGTGTTTTAAGAACTATCCTGAAAGCTGGTGATTCAAGTCCATTTACTTAGTCCTTGTTGAGGAGAAATGTGGAGCCAAGAGTTGGTGCTTAAATATTTGACAAATGTCCCTCCGTGGAAGTCTATTTCAGAATGTTTTACCTGGTCCTCTTATTACAACTAGCTTATGATTTGGAGTAGTGAGAAAAGAATTTTACTTTTCAGGATTAAAAGATGAAGAATTTAGGAGTGCACTTATATTTTTATGTATTTAGTGCTTATGTGCAGCTAGGAATGAGATAAAATAATACTTTTTTTCTCTCCCTCTACTCTTCAAAAACTATTTTTATTATGACTATTTGATACATTTCTCACAATGCAAGGGACACAATCACAACTTAGAATTCAATGAATACCTGAATATCTACCACTTAGGTTGAAAAGCAATACTTTTGTATCTCTCCTGAGATTCTTTCCAATCCCATTCCCCAGCTTCCCCGATGTAGAGGTAACCCCTAACATGAATTTTATTCCCTTGTTTTTTAAAAACCGTTATTTTTATTGTTTGGCTTAAACAATAGAAATGTATTTCCTCAAGGTTCTAGAGGCTGTAGTTTGAGGTCAGGGCACCACATGGCCATGTTGTGGTGAGAACCCAACTCCCGGTTCACGAACAGCCACCTGTCACTGTTCTCACAGGCCTTTCCTCGGGGCCTGTGCTTAGCAGTGGTTCTCAACCTGTGGGTCGTGACCCCTGAAAATACATCCTGCATATCAGATATTTACATTATGATTCATAACAGTAGCAAAATTACAGTTATGAAGTAGCAACGAAAATAATTTTATGGTTGGGGATCACCACAACATGAGGAACTGTATTAAAGGGTCGCGGCATTAGGAAGGTTGAGAACCACTGGCTTAGAGACAGCTCTCTCTTCCTCTTCTTTGTCTTTAATTGAGGAGTAACTGACATACAACATTATACTAGTTTCAGGAATACAACGTAATGACGATATTTGTATATACTTTACTTGAAAGGATCACCACAATAGGTATAGTTAACATCCATCACCGTAGGTATAGAATTTTTGTGTGTGATGAGAATTATTTTTAAAATATATTTTTATTGATTTGAGAAAGGAAGGGAGAGGGAGAGAGAGATAAAAACATCAGTGATGAGAGAGAATCATTGATCGGCTGCTTCCTGCACACCCCCTCCTGGGGGTCGACACTGAAACTTGGGCATGTGCCCTTGACCGGAATCAAACCCTTTAGTCCACAGGCTGATGCTCTATTCACTGAGCCAAACCAGCTAGGGCTGATGAGAACTTTTATGATCCACGTTCTTAGCAACTTTCAAATATGTGATACAGTATTACTAACTATAGTCACCATGCTGTATATTACATCCACATGGCTTATTTGTTTTATAACTGGAATTATGTACCTTTGGACCCCCTTCACTTATTTCGCCTACTCTGCACACCCTGCCTCTGGCAACCACCAATCTGTTCTTTGTATCTATGAGCTCGTTGTTTTGTTTTGTTTAGATTCAGCATATGTGTGAGATCATATAGTATTTGTCTTTCTGTATGACTTATTTCACTTAGCATAATGCCCTCAAGGTCCATCCATGGTGTTGGAAATGACAAAATTTCATATGTGTGTGTATATATATATATATTCATATGAGAAAATATATATGGGAAATATATTATAGGAATATATATATAATAGGAATATATATAATAAGAATATCTACATATATAGAGTAGAAATAGCTTATATATAGGAGTATCTATTTACAGGAATATCTATATCTATCTAACTATATATATGCCACAACTTCTTTATCTATTCATCTATGGATGAATACTTAGCTTGCTTTTATATCTTGGCTATTGTAAATAATGCTGCAATAAACATGGGGGTGCATATATTTTTCAAGTTGGTGTTTTTCTTTCTTTTGTTTAAATACCCATAAGTGGATTGCTGGATCATATGGTAGTTCTACTTTTCATTTTTTTAGGAGTCTCCATACTGTTTTCTGTAGTGGCTGCACCAATTTACATTCTCACCAACAGTACATAAAAGTTCCCTTTTCTCTACATCCTAGCCATCACTTGTTACCATGGATTTTATTCCCTTGCTTTTTAAAAACTATTTTTGAAAATTCACATGTATATCTATAAACAATATGTTGGTTAGTATTACCAACATATTAGAAATCTACAAAAATGATGTTATACAGTATATAGTGCATTTAAAAAATTCTACTTAGTTTTTAAGATTCATCCATGTTATGTTAGTTATAATTTATTCCTTTTTTCTACTGATTACTATCCCATTATACAAAAGTGCCAGAGTTGATCTGTTCTCCAGCTGGGTTGTTTCTAGTTTTTGTGCTATTATAAAAAAATGCTCTATGAACATTCTTGTTCACGTCTCACTGTGCAAATGTGCAAGAATGTGGGGCTAGAGTAGACCTAGGAGTGAAATTGCTGGCTTGTAGAGAGCGCACATGTTCAACTTTCTAAGGTTGTGCCACACGGTTTTCCAAAGTGGCTGTAACAATCTACTCTTTCCATCAGTAGTGACTAAGGATTCCCTTTGATCCATATCTAGCTAATAGTTGGTATTATCATATTTCTGAGTGTTTTGCCAATCCAGTGGGTAGAAAGTCCAGTGTGGTCTGAAATTGCATTTCCCCTATTACCACTGAGGTTGAACTTTTAAAAAATATGTTTTTGGGTCATTCACATTTCCTCTTCTGTGAAATGGCTGTTCAAAGCAGGTTAGGCTCCAGTGGACTGCATCATGTTGGCTAATGAAACTGGGAAACTAATCCTAGAAGAAACTTCAATTTAAGGGGCCCTGATGGGTAGCTACAGATTTGATAAGGACCTGGACTTAGAGACAAGAGAAGATTAATATCATTTGAATATATTTTAAGCTTTCTCTCTTTATAAATGCATATGATAAACCCGAATGAAACACAGGTGCAAATATAAGTATGACTACACCTGGAATTGACCAATAGGAAAATACTAGCAGAAATAACTGTCCTAAGAAGATGATAGTGGAAATAAATAAGGCAAATCTAAAAATATAAGTGCAATTTATAAACCCCAAATGCCTCACTAACCTCTTTATAAAACAATTGTTTTATACGAGCATTAGGGAAAATGGATTATTAACGAGGTGTGAGGATACCTGTCCAGTCTGCCTTCGTTTTCTCCGAAGTACCCCTCCACTTCCCAGGAGAATGATCCCAGACTCATTCTTAGTGCTGAAGGACAGGTTGATTTCAGTTCCCACACTGATGGGCACAGGGGCCAGCTCCACAAAGCCAGGCTTGGGGAAGCTAACCGTGTGAACATTCTGGGGGTGAAAGGAAAGAAAATTTACATTAATTTATCCGTTTCACGCACTCTCCTCAGTATATACAATGCTATGAAATACATGGTCATTTTAGAAAGCATGAAGATCCATAGTCACATAGAGAACTTAAGAGCAACTGAAGAAATCCTGTATCTCACTCTAACTTAAAATTTCTGAGCAGTTTGAGTTAAAAATTCTGGCCTGTTTTTATTCTAGAAATTTTGATATAAAATATAAAAGATTATTATTATTATTAAGTATACTTTCATTGATTTCAGAGAGGAAGGGAGAGGAAGAGAGAGATAGAAACATCATTGATGAAAGACAATCATTGATCAGCTGCCTCTGGCACACCCCCGAACAGGGATCGAGCCTGCAACCCAGGCATGTGCCCTGATCGGGAGTCAAGCCAGCAACCTCTCGGTGCATGGGACAACACCCAACCAATGGAGCCACACTGGCCAGGGCTAATCATCATTTTTAATGGCAGGAGGAATTCCCTTTATGAATATGTTAGGACTTATTTAAGCAAGCCCAGGCATTTGGGCACTTAGAGTGCTTAAAATGTTCATTTCGAAAGTCCTGTATTTTGCTGGAGTAAAAGTAAGGAATCCTTTAAGGCAGAGTATTTATCCCCACAGCGTTTCAGTTTCAGTTAAGTGACACAGGTATTGTAAAATATATAATCGATTTTCTATTCCAATTTCCAAAACATAGAGTTTTGGATAGTTCAGCTAAAACTACTGTGCAGACTTTTCAATATTTATCCACATCCAATTTCTACCTCATATTTTAGTTGCAAAATAATTCCTGGTTACTGAAAAGTGCCTTTACAGAATCATCATTTCCACACATATAAGCCATTCATTTTCTTGACAGTTTTCCATCCTCATGTATATATCTTCTGCATGTGAATGAGACTTAGGCTTTGGAAGATTATAATTCTCAGAAAAACTTTAAGAGGCCAGAATGGATTCTTAGAAATTCAATCCTGTATGCGTCTTCTTTTTCCTTATTCCCAAGCTTCCCAGGATGGATGTCTACGGCTAATTGCAAATTGGAGCCTATCACTATGCACAATGAAGACCCTGAACATTCTGTTGCAGTCTTTAAACCTTATGGCTTTGTGATGCATTCATTTTTCTTTTCTTTTTCCCTGTTCTCTCTTCATTTCCCATCATAATGCTTTAAAATAACTTTAATTGGAGGAAGCAGCTTGAATGAATAATGTGTCATATCAGGGTAATTAAAATTTGATAAGAATGATATATTTAACTGTTTTGGTAAACAAGCTCATCACTTTTAGAATTCCCATAAAATTCTTATTAATATTTGCTAATGACTATTGGCCTCTTGCTTGTAGATATTTTAAGAGAGCTGAGCTGGGACCTGTGTTTCTCTCTCTGATGGGTTAGCACCTGTTGAAAATCAGGGCAGAATGGTCAAGTGGAATCAAGGGGCTGCTGGGCTGCTGGGCTGCTTTGGCAACAAAGAAAAGACACTGAAGGTGGCTGACAACAAAGGACTTTGCAGTCGTGTCAAAGATAAGACTTTGCAGGTGCTTCCCAGTCTGTGCCATTTTCAAAGAAAAGGAGGTTTGACTTCCAAGCCGCAGACAAGATGCTATGCACTAATGATGATGGCATAAATTATTACTAGCTTTTTGTGTAAACTCCTAACACACTCCAGACAAGCTGTATTCAACACATAAAGATAAAATACATCTAAACTAGATGACAAAAATGAGAAAAAGGGGAAAGCAGTGAAGAAATGAAGAAAGAACCAGAAAAGAGATTAATGCTAAAAGTACATTATCTGAAGTATAGACATGTGGGAAATTGGCTCACAATTTAGGGTCTGCATAATAGCATCTCCTAAATTCAGTTGATTACAGTAATTTATAGAAGTGCTTCAATCTCACTTTATCATCTATACATGGACAAGACTAGGGTCAGTAGGCATTTAAAACATATTAACAAGGGATTGGTCCCTATAAAGAGCACCCACACTCAGTAAGTGAAATCTGATAGGAATGTATTTAGGAAGCCAATAAAAACAAACCCACCTCCAGCAAACATCCTTTGGTAACGCCAACATAATCAGGGCTACTGAGGATATTATACGGAGTTCTTGAAATCTCAATATCTTTGAGGCAGCCAGAGTATTTCTTCAAATTTACTTCTGGCCTGTTGAAAAGTTACGTGGAAAACAAAGGCAGCATTATTAGGGCGAGGGCAGTGTAGTGTCTGTGACTACAGGACACAAGCCAGTAGAGCAAACTGATGCACAGGCAGGCACTTGTTGTCAAACGGTGCCCACACGCACACGTGTGCCCAGCCAACTATGCTTCCGCCTTCTACTGGTTGGAGTAAGTGGATGTTAACGCCATCCCGAGAAGCAATCTTTATGTAATCAGCCTTCCTCTCCTTTTGAAAAATAATCTTACCCACGGCATTTAAGTAGCACAAGGTACAGGAATGAACTGACTTCTTATGTTCTTCTTACGCATCATGAACTGTATTTCCTTTTTTCACCAAAGAGCAGACATTAGTGTAGGCGGCATAATCAAACCACATAACCAAACAAGCTAAATAAAATATTGCTCAAAATTTAGGAAGAAAAATCTAGAAACATTTCAAAAATAAAACATTTCTCTCATTGATACATTTTTTTTGGTGGTGGGGGTGTACCTAAAGAATAAGATAATATTGTGTTTGTCTTGAACACTTTTTAGCTAAAGCTTAAGAAACATTCTGTGCATCACAGTCTTTAAAAAAGATACTTAAAAGTTGGATTTGCAGATTGACCCCAAAGTTCTATTCCATATTGAAGCAATAACAAAATATAGCAACCAAAGGCACAAAGCCTTCTTTAATTTTTGAAAATGGATTCGAAAATGGATTCTATACCCAGATGACACCTGGATGTTTACCTTTAGCTTACTACTTTTTAAAAAAGGGATAAACATGCTAGTGCACAGTAAGTGCTCAATACAATTAGTAGTATGTTAAAAACAATGAAACTTCTTGATTTAGCCTATAGCAGTCCACCAGTAGGCCTTCCTGTGATGATGGAAGCACTCTGTTCTGCATTGGTCGGTCAGTTACTAGCCACCTGTCGCTATCAGCACTTAAAATGGAGCTTACGTGAATGAGATGCTGAATATCATTATTTCATTCTATTTAATTTAAAGTTCTGCCGAAACCAGTTTGGCTCAGTGGATAGAGCATCGGCCTGCGGACTGAAAGCTCCCAGGTTCGATTCCGGTCAAGGGCATGTACCTGGGTTGCGGGCACATCCCCAGTAGGAGATGTGCAAGAGGCAGCTGATCGATGTTTCTCTCTCATCGATGTTTCTGACTCTCTATCTCTCTCTCTTCCTCTCTGTAAAAATTCAATAAAGTATATTAAAAAAAAATAAAGTTCAATAGCCACTGTGGTTAGTGGCCACCATATTGCATAGTGCAGGTCTATAGTAATAGAAAAAAAAGAATACATTTTTGTATCTGTAAAAGCATCCAATCAACACTAAAATATTATACTGATTAGGATAACAACGAATTCTCCACACATGGTCCTATGATTCCTTTTTGTCTTTATAGAAAACAAATGGGCATGAGGAAAAGCAGGTGGAGAAGCAAATCAGACCCTGCCAGTGTAGATCAGGTGATTTATGTAATGGTTTCTGGTTTTCTCTTCTCTCTGGAACTGCTTTATTTCTTTTGGTCATTTCCCCTTGTTCCTAAGGTTTTCTCCTCTGTTCAGTTGGTTATTATGTGGAACATGCCCAACCGGAGGGTGAGGACCTTGCTGATATTCTTACTGTATAAAGGGAGGAAATGGGTGAATTTCGTTTGCAATGTTCATTTGTTTCCTTGTTTCCCCTTTAGAGGGAGACGGATTTATCACTGGTTTTCAGAGGTCTTATCAATAAAGAAAATCACTCCTACAAGGTATGTAGTTCATTGTTTCATGGAAATACAAAGAACCACTTCAAAATACAATGATTTAGCAAGCTCAATATGATGAAAATCACAGGGGTAAACAATCACATATGTTTGATCAGACTTCTAATGGTAACCACAGGCCTCTGTTTCGTCTGTTTGCCTCAAAGGCAAAATTACAAAGCCACATCGTGTCATTCCAGAGCTTTATTAGCGTGCATTTCCATTGAACACCAGCCTTTGCGTTTTAGCCATCTCAGCAAACAGCTCCACTGGTCTCATTCCCGTATCATTATAAAACAACTTGGATTGTTTATTTTTACACTTTCATTTCTACATGTTCTAGTTTTGGAATTAAAAGTCTAGTTTTTGCCTTAAATATTTCTTGGGTCAGTTCGGCTTCATTATCCTCTTTTCAGAAAGACGGCACAGTTCGGCTCTGAAATGCCAAATTTTGAGTTCTAGCCAGCATGAGCCAGCCTTCGTATCTCCGGGGGTTGACTGGCCACTGACAGGGGCATGCTGCTAACAGCTTTCATGCCACGGCCTCTCTGCAAACAGGAATTACAATGCTCCTGAGAAGCTAAGGGACTGTTCACAAACTTCCTCACCATTAATGCAAACACTTGTAGTAAACACTATTTCCAGAGATTCCTTTTATCTGGCTCCAGAGCTAATTCTAAGTAAACATGGCAATAAGTAAGCAGCTTTGCCAAGAGGTGCAAGGGCCGTGTAAACGTTTGCATATTTGCAGGCTTGCAAAAAGCAACAAGGCAGTGCTAAGCATGTGGGAGCACGGGCTGATTGTTCAGCAGACAGCGTGGTACTGGAGAGAGCAGAGTCCCGGGTCAACCCAAGAGACTGCTTTGATCTCTTCCACTGAACTAGATAGTACCCATAAACCTGACCAGCTAGCTGCCCTTTGCGCGTGTGCTGCTGACTGTGGGCACCAGGGGGCGCTGTGCGCCGGCGGTTGAACAAATAAGCAGAGCAAATCCCATCATCTTGGGTGGTGAAACAAGTCCAGTTGTAGCTCAATTGATGGTGGGTAAGCAGTAGCGTCTTTGTGAGCAAAGAGCAGCATGAGAACTATCTCAGAAGGCATTACTTGCTCATGAAATATACTATGAATGAAGCTGCAAGGCTGTCGCTCTGCTTCTGCACTGCTGCTTTATCTACGAAGCCACATTTACCCAACCCATGCACTTGAAGAAGTCATGCATAAATGTAAAGTTTACCTTGCTTTCATACTACGTCAAAGGAAAGAGAAAAAAAGAACACAATTTACTTATAATTGCATTTTCATTTAGTAAAATAAACTTTAATCATAAATCTTTCTTAAAAGCATCTCACAGGGATCTTCAAAGGAAAGGAATTTAAAAACTATCAGAACAGGAAACAGACTTATGCCCTTGACCACAGTGTAATTAGAATCCAAAGATGACCATTTCCCATACTATTCTCTTAGAAAATTTATATTTTGAAATATGAATTTTTAAAGTACTCAATTTTATGAGTAGAAAAATGCACAAATGTTGCTATGCTACAGGGGATGCTCAACAAACACGTGTTGAATGACTAATAACTATGACACCATTCAAATACATTTGCTCTGCAAGGATTTTTCTGACCAGACACAAAAACCTTATAATGTAGATGTCTGAGGAACCAGTTTATTTGCACCACAAAGCTTGTCATGTTATACTGTTGAAAGACTGGTAATTACACAGTTGCCTGGTCTGTGATTTTGATACAGGGAAAAGCATAAGCCTTGGTCTGCATGCTAGCTATCATAAAATGAGACTGAAGTTCCATTGCCCATTTGTACAATATGTAAATAATTGATCACCATACATTTCAGTTATTCTTAGATCTTTCCAACTGTAACATGTCTTTGTAGAATAGTAAAGCCTAAATAGGACTGTTTAACCATTAAAAACGAACTAAACAAACCAATACAAAAATTAGAAACATGCTAGTCTGTATTGGTAGTGAACTCTTATGGTTTGACCACACCAATTCATCCCATTTTCTTTCTTTTTTTTCTTTTTAAAAAATAAATAATTCTTTATTGTTGAAAGTATTACATATGTTCCCCTTTCCCTCCATTGACCCCCTCCAGCCCGCCACCCCCCACTGCCTCAGGCCTTCAGCATCCTATTGTCTGTGTCTACGGGTTATGCATATATGCATACAAGGTCTTTTGTTGATTAACTCATCCCATTTTAATTAAATTCATTTAACATTTATTAAGCACCAATTATTCCATAATGTTTATTTCTTATAAGATGTTTTTATAACAAGCAGTAAATTAATTAAATACCACATGAAATATTTTCTAACTTTTTTAGTTACTTGTATTTATTTTTTGAACTAACTAAATTATGAGATAATTCTACCTTCCCATCCTGCAATCTAAAAATCATGTGAAGTTTTTAAAAAAGTTGGCATGGGCATGAGAATAACTAATATAGCTTTAGCATTAGGCACATGGGAAAGCATCCATGCCCATTATCATGCTAATGCTTAGCAATAAGATAGGTGACACTCCCAGCATTCTGGAGCAGAGTAAGCAATGCCAGTGTGCCATTATCTCCAGGGAATGTGCAAGGAGAACAACAACCACAAGATCTACATTCAACTGTAATTTCCACCTTTAATTACTTCTATAATTCTTTTCATAGGGAAACAGTGATTCCCATCCATCTCTTCAACTAAGATATCAAAATAATCCTCTGGTTTCTAAAACCTGGTGTTGTTCTAACATACAACATGATTAGGCCTTTCTGCAGCTAAGGTTCTATGATAGTCCTGTTGTAATTAAACTTCAGAACTTGGGTGAGCATGGTGGCTACTTAATTAAAACATAATCCTTAGCGCTGAAGATACACTAAATTACCTCAAGTTTCTCAGTGTTGGCAGACCACCAAAATAGATTTTGTCATCTGCTTTCAAGTCAAGACCAAAGTTGTTTCCAGAAGAGGAAGTTGCTATGTTCTCCTCCTGGTCAGTATCTATATCTATAATTGATATGTTGGCTGTAAAAGAGAGAAAAGTTTGACATTTGAGTTGAGCCTTACCAACCACATCTTTATATATCAGCACTGTTACTTCAAGATAAATTTACTTTCATTCTCAAATTAACATTGACTTTCTCAAGCACTTGTACTCTATACAACTATTGAATAATTTCAGAAACAAAAACATCAATAAAATACATTATTAAGCTATTCACAGAGTGTGAAAATGATATCCTGAACACAAATGAAGGCAAGCCAATCAATATAAAAGACAGAAGTTTAGATAAAAGATCATCAAATAAACATTTGATATAGTTTTCTGTAATATAGATAAGTAGTTAGAAAATAAACTAAGATAATTAACTAATAATAGGCGAACATCTAATTAGGAGTTAGATAATTAATACACTGAATCTGTGGCTCCTTCTGTACGTTTCAGTATCCACACAAGCCCTGGGGCTTCGGCTCACCCACAAAGTCATGTGGGTGGGATGGTTGTGTACGAAAGTAGAGAGATGGCAACGTTTGCTTTTGCAAGATGATGGGGTCCACATCCATTGTAAATTACATTTCAGATGAAGGATGCTGAGTATTGTGAGAGGGGTACGGTCTTCAGGCCTTATTGCTTTTCTCTCAGGCCTTAAAAGTATTTCGAATATGATGAGCATAAGAATTCAGAAAGGAAAAAAGAGAGGTCCTTCTCTGTTTAAATTGCTTTGTTCAGCAAGTGGATGGGAACCTCTTCTCTCATTGATTTTCTCCCTTTAGTCTGAAGAGTCAGGCGCGGCTCTTTCTGAATGATGTGGTTTCTCACTATAATAGTTGCTCAGGCCCAAACTTTGCTTCACACACTGTATTTTGGCTCCTGGATGCATACTGAGAACCTAGTTCACTAACATGACAGGTTTGGCCGCCAAATTTTTGCTGGATATACGATCTGAATTAGCAAAGGTCTGAAAATGACTATTTGAACAAAATGGATTACAATGGCATTTCTAAACATTTATTCTTTGGAAAACTAGTTTCTTGAATGTTCCTGGTTCAAATGAATGTGATAAACACTGGGTTAGAAAAAATTAAATATATATCTTGGCTTTATGTCTGCCCAGTTCTTTTAACATGCTGATACGCAATGTAATGCTCCAATAGGGACACAGACCAGAAGTATTTTCTAGATTTATTTGACCATGGAACATTATTATTTTCCCTCAACTCATATCCTTTAGAATAGTGTTCTTTGGAAAACCAAATATCAAACCTCCAAATTCTATTGTAATCTGTTGTCCTTCCATTCCAAACAGAAATATCTTCAATAAAACCAAACATAACTGCCTTTCAAAATGGCCAAAATAAAATACCCAAACCTAGTAAGAACTCAAATTCTCAAAGCAGAGTTTTGTAAAAACATACAAACAACAACAAACAGTTAAAAAATAACTGTCTACTTAAAAATATTTAGCAAATTAAGATTTTAAAAATGTAACTATTTTTATACACATATTCATTCCATATACACATCTATTTTTGACCTGACTGGTGGCTAAAATAAAAAAAAATAATGTTTTTAAGACTTTTCCATACATATTCCTTTTTATTCAGCTCTGCAAAGATGTTTTCCTATGAGGCTGTTGACTGGAACATAAAAATAGCCTCTTTCTACAGACCTGGCACATATTCTAATAGTGTCTGTGAAAATGAGATTCTGCCTCTATCTCAGGCCAGCCAGTGACTGGAGGTAGTTTTCCTCCTTATCCCTGAGTGAATATATACATTTTTAGAAGACATTCTAAGAAAAACTGATTAAAGAGCAGAAATACAATTGAATTGAAACTCACTGGCCCAAGCATTAACTCCGGCGGAAAGACATAGGATGGCATATTTTTACTGATTTAAAGGCAGGGCGTTCCTCTATCCTCCAGGAGTGATAGCAGTGAAATGGTTACTGCACCGAAATGCTAACACTTGCTTTTATTTCTTGCCCTATTTCTTTCCCTTACAGGATAGCTATTAACATGTAATTTCAGTGTTGATGAGTTCAGACATCATTTATGGGTAAGTGGGGAAGTGAGGGTTTTATTAACTACTAGACACAGAGTAAAGGCTTAACCAGCATTTTACAGTCCATGCTGAGTTGTTATAAACGAGTTGTTTTTACTTCGGTAATTTTTTTCTCCTCTCTCTGAGTCCAGTGGAAATTTAAATGATCTTTCTCAACCTTGTATGCATCTCAATGCACTTGGGGGACCTGGCAAACTTCCATAGGTAGCAGACCGTGGTTCTACTGTCTCTCAGAGAAGGCGGGGAATACCTACCGAAGGAAGCATTTGAATTTCAAGGGACAGTACTTTTACCAACTAGTTGAGAGTAATTCATGTAAAATAACTAATCTGGTTACTGAACTGGAGCAATGACCCACACATCTGGAGTCTTATTTGAGTTCCTATCTCTACCCTATCCGTGGGATGTGATCTTGTCAAAATCCAAGACCTCCCTACATCCAAACCCAATGGGGTCCTTCTGTTCTTATCTTGGTCCACATCTACACAGTATTTGATATTGTTAACATCTCCTTCCCCCTGGGAAGTACTCTCTTTCGGCTTCCACTATGCCAAACTCTCCTGCTTCTCTGCCCTTTCCCAACTTCATTCTCAGTCTCCATGTCTGGACCTATTTCTTTGAACACTTCTGAAATGTTCATGTTTCCTAATGTGCCTTCATTTGGCCACTTCTTAGCTGTTACCATCAGGGTAACCTCAAATTTATATCTGCTTACTATATGATGACCACTCAAATATATGCCTGAACTTTATTTTTGCCTAAAAATCCACATTCAACAGGTGAGGCACCCTCATCTGTATACCTCCTCAGTACTTCAAACCAAACATATTCCAAATCAAAATGATAATCTTTTTACTCCCAAATCTGAATGACTTATTTTATTTGGTGACACTATAACCCCCACGCAGTCTTCTAAATTATACTCATCCTGACTTTCTCTTCATGAATCAAAAATAGTCCTACTAGTTTCAGCTCTTAAATAACTCTAATATCTGTCGTATTTTAAAAACAGTTTTACCAAAGTAGAATTGACATAGTATAATTTGCCTATGTTTAAAGTGTATATATTAAAGTGTAAGCATTATATATATATATATATATATATATATATATATATATATCCATGAAACCATCACTACAATCAGGAGAATGAACATATCCATCACCTCAAACGATTCTTTCTGCCTCTTGCCATCCTTCCTTTCTGTTCCTCTCTATATAACCCCACCCACAAGTAGCCCCTATCTGCTTTCTGAAACTACAGGTTAGTTTTGCATTTTCTATATAATTTTACATGAATGTACTCTTCTTTGTTTGCTTTCTTTCAGCCAGATTATTTTGAAATTCATCCATGTTATGTGCATATTAAAGTTTCATTATTTTATTGCTAAATATTATTCTATTGTGTGGGCATGCAACAATTTGTATATCCATTCACCTGTTGATGGATGTTTGAGTTGTTTTCTGATTTTTTGAGCATCACAACTAAAAGTGCCATGAACATTCTGGTACAAGTCTTTATGTGACTATATGCTTTCATGTGTCTTGGGTAATATTTAGGAGTGGAATTCCCGGTTTATATGGTAGGTGTATATTTAGCCTTTTAAGAAATTGCCAACTTGCTTTCTAATGTGGCTGTGCCATTTTACATGCTCATCATCAGTGTGTAAGAGTTCCAACTGCTCCACATCCTTGCCAGCTCTGGGTATGTCAGTCTTTTTCATTTTAGGCATTTTAATAAGTGTACAGTGCTATCACAATGGGGATTTATTTTGCATTTCCCTAGTGTCATATCACACTGCAACTCTTATTTGAAGCCATCATTCATCTCCGGCCTGTACTATTATTGGACCTAATTGGTCACTCTATCTCCAGTTTGATCTACTGAAAATTCCTTTTTTTTCTCTTTTCTCTGTTTATTTCTTTCCAGCCCCTTTTGTGGGGTCTTCCATTACTATAGCGCTTCAATATTGCTGTTTGCTCCAGGGTTTTGGATCATCTTATTCTAGATATGACTGTTGGTTTTTTCCCTATTCAGCTACAACTATTTCAAACATGATGATGGTTCCTAGTGATTCATCTCTCTCCCAGAGCTCTGCTGATCCTCAGATACACACAACCAATTGCCTGCCAAGTACACAGCTTCCCTACGCTGCTTAAGATTGTAAGAGCACCTTTAACACAAAATGTCCAACAGAGAACTCAGCATCTCTTCTAGAAAACCTATTCTTTTTCTTGTAACCAATAGCTTGGTAAATGGTACAGACATATTCCTGCTATTTAAACAAAAACAAAAATGAAATCATTCCTGATATTCTTTTTTTTAACTTAGCCTTCATATTGAGTATATCACCCAGCTCCTCAATTTTAAAATGCTTAATATCTTTCAACTCCATTCTTCCCTCTCCATTCTCACGGTTTTATTCTCCTCATTCTTCACCCATTTGACTGCAGACTGCAGCAGCAGCAGCAGCTGAACTTGTCACAAACCTACCTGTTGAGTTGCTGCTAAAGAAACTACTAAAGCACAAATCTGATGGTGTGATGGTATGGACACCCTTGATTAGAACAGTAGTTCCCTGTAGCTTTCAGGATAAACTTGAAACTCATTAGCTTATTTCATAAGGCCCTTAATGAACCAGCTCGGTATCTCTCTTGCCACCCCTGGTAATTTTATGTCCACATCTATCTTGTTAGCCTGTGGATTTACTTATAGTTACTGAAGCATTTCCCAAACTGTGCTCAGTAGGCTGGTAGTGTAGGAATGGAAGGATTTTGGTGATCAAAGAAGTTTGGGAAATGTTGGGCCAGAGTTAAATATTCTTCTTAACTAATGTGCAGAGCCTCTAACATGCGACCTGCTGTGTCTCTATTACATGGAGCAATGTATTCAGCCGTATTCCAATTTATTTGGTGCACAACCAGTTTTTATCCAAACTGGGGAGTTCCTCCAGGGCTTCACGTTCCAAGGAAAAGCAGTTGGAAAATGATGTATCATGTATTATGCTCTGTGAGGCACTCCCTACTTTTACTTCTCTGAAATGTCAAAGGTGCTTTTTTTTAAAACAAACAAACATATTTTATTGATTTTTTACAGAGAGGAAGGGAGAGAGATAGAGAGCTAGAAACATCGATCAGCTGCCTCCTGCACATCTCCCACTGGGGATGTGCCCGCAACCCAGGTACATGCCCTTGACCGGAATCGAACCTGGGACCTTTCAGTCCGCAGGCTGACGCTCTATCCACTGAGCCAAACCGGTTTCAGCCAAAGGTGCTTTTTATCTAGCAAATCCTCAACTCAGGGAGCTGACCTCTCTGTTGGACTTAAATGTCTCTTCTGAGATTCTTTGCCTGCCTATTCGCTTTCTTTCCTCTAACCATTGATCTGCTTGTCTATCACCCCATTAGACTACAAGCTCTCTGAAGTTAAGAACCAGTCCTAGACTTCATTTAGTTCCTGCATAGTACTTAGGAGATGCTTGGCAGGTATTTGTTAAATGCAGGAATGAAGGATGATGCAACGTTAAGCCTAAATTTCCATGAAATGTCATATTGGCATGGTCAAAATTAATTAGGGCTAATTATATAAACAGAAGTATCACAGTTTCATTTGCAGATATTGGCCATGCTATAGTACACAGAATTGGGGAAATTATACTTAAGCAACAATAGCACCACCCTAAGACCTAATAGACTTGGATTTCTGTCTTGGTTGGGAGATCATATATATATATACATACTTGTGACCTTTGAATCTATGTTTCCTTTTCTGTAACAGCAGAAAAATATACCTGCTGATATGAACCAATTAAATAAACTTTGTGAATGTGTTTTTAAAATATCTTGGAACCATAAAAATATTACATCATTCTTAATCATGTATTTTCACACACAAATTATTGGCATTTTTAAAAAACAAAGAACCAGTAGCTGTGCTCTAACAACCCCTAGAAATTCTACCTGTGGGCCATGCTAAAGCAAAATCTTGGCAAAATAAGAAGAAAAGAAAATCACACAACCTTTTAAAACCTACTGCAGGATATAATTTTACAATCGTAAGACAGTTTTATTCTTTCAAATTAAGCTCTCCGTTTCAAAAGAAAATGACAGAGAACCATTTAGTTCTTCAATCAGTCCTGTCTAACCTAAACCACTATAATCTAAGCCAAAGAAATGACTGTATCAATTTTTCACAGAATTGGTGAGTACCTAAAATTACAGACAGGGTCTTCCTCATGATTAGGCCCACGAGAGCTTTGGAGAACATGATTAAGGCTCACAGTGCATTATTACTATAGAAACTCACCTTGTTTTTGGATTCTTGAGAGGGTGAATGATTTCCATTTCCCATCATTATGGTTTTGATTGCTGACAACGGAAGCCATTCCTGAACCCAGATCGTAGCTGACTTTAATGTGCCCGTCAGTGAGCTCTACACTCATGAAATCTTTCTATTAATAGAGAGAAAATACGACAGTGATTAGATACACAGAGAAATATGTGGTAGTCACTTTCTTTGTGGGGTTGATAATAGGGTCTTATGGGTAAATTACTGAAGGTATTGATCTATAATTGAGCTCCATTTTGAAAATAGAATTGATGTTAGCATTTTGTGAATATTTGTGGCTGTGATGTTATGATGCAAATGGTCACAACCAGATTATTGGTATATATCCTTTTATGACAGGAGTATAAAGTGGGTTCCTTTAAAAACATATTAAGCAAACTAAAAGGTATGTGTGTTCTCTGAAAGAATTTACTAAGAAATATTGACCTGGAAAAAATACAACTTAGGTCTCTAGAAGACTAAGGAAGAAGTTTTTCTGATTCATAATTCCATACTGGGTAATAATCACTGGGTGCCTCTCTTAAAGGATTATATGGGGAGTTATATTAAAAATAAATAATAATTAAATTATACCTATAATTAAAGTTGCCAATAAAAATAAATTAGTGCATCACTTACTCTTGGCTAACACACAACCATCACAGACTCCTTTGAACAATCATTGATAATTTAACAATAATTAATGATTTTACTGGAATACTAGGGAAAAGAAACAAGACATTTTCAGTCATGGAAGATGAGCTGTGCATATCTTTACCAGGTCTTTTGTGGCAAGGTACATCAGGAGAGCACTTGAAGAAAATGTCCTGAACTTGAACATGACCGTGGAGATGTTGGGGTACCAGCGAATGGGTCGGCTGACCATTGCATAGCCTTCTCCGTCAAACTGAATAGTCCCTTCGCTATCTTCTACCTGAGGACTGAAGAAAGAGAGTTCACATGAATCAGAAACTGTCTACTTGGTTCATCAGTATTCAATATGTCAAGCTGTCTTCTGAGACTCAATTGTAACCTGTTAAAGGCAGGAACCATATCAAATATACGGTATCTTCTATACTTCCACATCTCTCCATCTCCACTGCCATCATCTTAGACCAAGTACCACCATCACTTACCTGGACTTCATTAAGTGTTTAGTAACTAGGCCACTGATGTTTTAAATGCTTTACATTTTGTTAAAGTACTTAGTGGATGATTATATTGGTATTTAAGTATGTCAGTGGTGTGAACTACTGGTGTTTTTGGATGGGCTAAGAATGCATTATTAGCCCTAACCAGTTTGGCTCAGTGGAAAGAGCATCAGCCTGTGGACTCAAAGGTCCCAGGTTCGATTCTGGTCGAGGGCATGTTCCTTGGTTGCGGGCACATACCCAGTAGGGAATGTGCAGGAGGCAGCTGATCGATGTTTCTCTCTCATTGATGTTTCTAACTCTCTGTCCCTCTCCCTTCCTCTCTGTAAAAAATCAATAAAATATAAAAAAAAGAATGTATCATTACATTTCTAATATATATAACATAACAAGAAGGGGGTTGGATGATATGGGTGAAGGCAGTCAAATAGTACAAACTTAGAGTTGTAAGAAAAAACAGTAACAGAATGGAATATAGGTCCCTGCTTTCTGAATAGGTTTTCTGGGACAGATCACATGTAGGCTGTGTTGTGGGCACAGTACTCCTGAACTTATTGTCCTCAGCTGTGTGAGTATACTTTGCATTCAGCTGCCTTTACTTGGTGGTGCGGACATTAATATACTGGGAAGAACTGTGTATGAACCTATGTGACTTCTATCCCTTTACGAAATCATTTTCCCATTTGCTAATCCTATATGGGTGAATTAACATTTATGAAGCAAGTGATATAGTAGAACAGATTTTACTCACTCTTTTCTACAAACACATTGTCTTTCTAGCCTTCCCACTTTGTTCTCACTCGTCCCTGGGACTAAAATGCTCTTCACAGTCTATCTGCCATCTCTTCTTTTGGACTCTTATTCTATGTCAAGGCCCATGTCAAATGTCACCTCCTCCATGAAGCAGATCTTAATGCTCTTAATACTATAATTATTAATATCATGTGAATAACTGCAGTATATTCAGAGTGCACTCTTTAAAAGGAATATTTATTATGTTTCATATTTTGACTATTTTAGTATTTCTCTTTTCCTTTCTTCTTGGCTATAAGTTTCTTAATGGCTAGAATTGGGCCGTATTCATCTTACTATCAGGAAGTTGTAAATGTCTGTAACCTGAAAATAACCCTGCTCACATGTGCAGAAGCACTGTTATATTTGTATTAATTCACCTAATACTTTGTATACTGAAGGCAAGGAAATCTTTGCAGAATTGACAATTAGTGATGTTATCTTGATACATGATATGCACTGCTGAATAGACATTTAAATGCTTTGGATGTTTTGTTGATAAATAGGCTTTCGAAAATCCTACTGATAAATTTACCAAAGAAATGTTTAGAGAATCTTGGTGTTGATTTGTTAGAAGCAGAATATTAACATGGATTTCATTGTCTTTGTTGTATTGAAAGGAATTTATAGGCAGCATTCCACATTAGATTTTATTGAAGGTTATTGACCAAACCACTTTAACTATAAATAGGTTAGGCTTTCAAACTGTCCTCAAATGCGGCGTTGACAATTCTTCAAGGACAAGAATAAATGGGACATTGTAAGTTAAAACTTTTAGAGAGAGAATTTTGTGGGGGGTTACTTTCTTCTCTGAAACTCCAGAGATGCTGAGAAAAATATGTGAAGTGCACCTTGCCACATTAATGGGGGATTTGGGTCCTGGAACGTACCTCTTAAATTAAAAATAAAAAATGCAAACTCCTTAGCATATTGATTTTAGAGTTGTTGTGTGTGTATATTAAGCTTCCATGTATTTAATTTAATATAATTAAAACTGATATAGGCTCAGTTGATTAGTGGTCTCTAAGTTATTTATGCTGAGAAATCCTCCACTGCTAGCTAATTATTGTATATCCTCAATTCAGATTTGTCTAAGAATATTTATTCTGTATATATGCTTTGTTTGCTTGTTAAGTATTTTAAAATGTCTACATCCTAGCCTCTTCCTTATAATTGATGATGTGTTTTGTGGCACTTTCTCCTGGCTTATCTTGGCCCCTTCTTCTCCTTTCCACTTAAGCAGAATCTTTAAGGCCCCTGGGTTTCCACTTGAAATACTTACAAAACCTCATGTGTTATTTGATAAATCCTACAGGAGCTAAAACTTGCACTAGGATTCTATATTTTGGTAGAAACATAAATGGCGTGAATCCAGGCTTTGTGAGGCCTGAAGCTTAGTTAGTTTGAGGAAAAGCTCTTTTTAAGAAAAAAGAATTTAGGATTATAAGTTGGCTACAGAGTAGGTGGAAACGACATTCACCTCGTCCAAGTGCCAAACCGATTTACAGCTAAATTATAGAGCAATCAACCTGAATAATCAACTGAAGGACAGCTGGACATGAATATTATAACTAACGTTTTGCAGAAGAAGCCACGTAGAGACTGGTAAGAAGGATGGAGAAGCAGAGAGGGCTGGCCCCAGCACCTACGTGTGGTGGCTGAGAAGCCAAGGGATAAGTCCCTGCTGCAAAAGCCCCTCCTAAGGAGTGTGGGGTCTCAACCCCATGTCAGGTCCCTAACACAGAGGCCCAGAGCCAGGAAAAGGATCCCGCATAGCATCTGGCATTTGAAAATCTGCGGGACACTGTCCACCTGGAAGAGGAGGGGCCCTGCTAAAAACCCAGGTATTCTCTTAAAGGGCCAATACACAGGATCTTGCTCTCAGATGCTCACCCAGGGCTCCAGTAGAGGGAAGTTGACTCAGAGCATGTGGGAATCATAAAGAGAAGATCTAGGTGGTGTGGCTCCAAGGAGCGATCTGGAGATCAGACACTGAGGTCCCTATCCCACACCACCCTCAGATGCCATCTTCCTGGGGCCGAACACTCCTATTCTTACAGCACCAGCCTGGGGAGGGCACTAACCCAGACCTCCAGCTACTGGTGACACTACCCTGCCAAGCTCAAGTCCTGCAGAGAGGTCTATTGGCTGCACCCAACAGGGACTTTTGTGTGTTGTTTTACTGGTGAAGCTCTTGGTGGGCACTCTAGACAATCTGGATGACGTGGAATAGAACAGAAAGCCCAGGAATAAAACCATGCCTTTAGGTCAATTAATATTTGACAAAGGAAGCAAGACCATACAGTGGGGTAAAGAGTCTATTCAATAAATGGTGTTGAGAAAATTGGGCCAATACAAGGCAAATAATGAAACTAGAGCACCATCTTACACCATACACAAGAATAAACACAAAATGGATTAAAGACTTAAATATAAGCCATGAAACCATAAAAATCCTAGAAGAAACATGGGCAATAAAATCTCAGGTATTTCCCATAGCAATCTTTTTTTGGATATATCTCTTTGGGAAAGAAAAACAAAAGAAAATTAAGCTATTTCAAGCTAAAAAGCTTTTGCACAGCAAAGGGAACCATCAACAAAATGAAAAGACAACCCACTGAATAGGAGAACATACTTACCAATAATATATCTAATAAGGGGTTAAAAAACTTCAACACCAAGACTCAACACCAAGAAAACAAACAACCCCATTAAAAATTGGACAAAGGTCCTGAATAGACACTTCTCCAAAATGGACATGTAGATGGCCAAGAGACATATGAAAAGATTACTAATCATCAGAAAATGTTTGTGAGGCTGTGGAAGGAATGCAGATTGGTATAGTCATTATGGGAAGCAGTATGGAATAATCTCAAAAAATTAAAAAAGGCACTGCTTTATGACCCAGTGATTCCACTTCTTCGAATATATCAGAAGAAACATGAACCACTAATTTGAAAGAATATATGTACCCCTACATTCATTACAGCATTATTTACAATAGCCAAGATTTGGAAGCAGCCCAAGTGTCCATCAGTAGATAATTGGATAAAAAACTGTATAAATGTGATACATTTATACAATGGAATAATACTTGTCTATAAAAATGAAGACAATCTTACCCTTTTTGATAGTGTGGATAGACCTGGAGAGCATTATGCTAAGTGAAATAAGCCAGTCAGAGAAAGACAAGTACCATATGATTTCACTCATATGTGGAATCGAATGAACAAAATGTATTAACAAACAAAATAGAAACAGATTCATGGATACAGAGGACAGACTGACAGCTGTCAGAGGGAAGGCGGGTTTGGGGGCTGGGTAAAAAGGGTGAAGGGATTAAGTAAAGAAAATAAAAGAGACATGGATAAAAGTTTGATGTTTGCCAGAGGGAAGGCAGTGAGGGTGGGGAGATGTAGAAAAAGGCATAGAGGGATAAATGGTGGCAGGAAGAGACTTGACTTTGGGTGGTGAGTGCACGATGCAGTATGCAGATGACGTGTTATAGAGTTGTACGCTGGAAACCTATGTGGTTTATTAACCAATGCCACCCCAATAAATGCAATAAAAAATAAAATAAAGAAAAAGGAAAAAACATTATAATACACGATAGCCACAGAAATGAAAAAGCTCCTGACATGAAGGGAGGTTGGAGTGGAAAGAGATAATTGTCTTAATTGATTGAGGTTAAAATACGTGACTTTTGTAAATTTTACAGAAACATACGACCATGTCAAAGTACTGCTAGAACACCTCCATGGGCCTTGCAAAGTGCCTGCACAAATTGGGGAAGGGACTTGAACTTTCATTAGTATCGCGTAAGTCCACCTCTGCACATAATCACTGTGAGCCTGTTCCATCTCATCCACATGAGAATATAATCGTGCACAAATACAATGGAAGCTTCTGTGACCCTCAGGCCAGACCATCACCACTCACCTGACAGTACACCCTTTGCAGTCACCTTCTATTTCTCGGAAATTCCACAACCCTATAGGTTTGCCGTCAAAGTATGTTTCTCCCATACAGCCAGTGAATGTAATCACGCGTACGGCGTCAGCCTTCTGCAGAGAGAAATATAATGTTTGTTAGAATTTAGAATTTTACTAAAAATCCTCGAGTACCTGTAAGATTTATTAGCAGCAGAATCTGGAATAGTTATTATCCATTCTTTCTGATACTCTTGGTTATGCACATATTCGCCTCTTAATCATATTAGATTTCTGGTTACTTTGTGCTACATCAGTTTAACACCATTGGTAAATAAACACTTCCTGGCTTCTGACTTGAGGTGAGCTGCTTATCTTCTTTGCAATTCTATTGTTTTGTCTCTAACATGGGATTACTAGGAGAATTAAATTAGATAATGTACTATGGTACCACATACGGTGACTGACACAGAGAAGGTATTTCATAAATGTTAGTGCTCTCACACCACTAAGAAGATTTCTTCTAGAGATCATGAGAAGGGGCATATATTAACTACATATGAATCACCCTATGACAGTGCTGTCCCCATTTTTTCATTTCCTGTTACATCCAAGCAGGTTTCCAGGGCAGGGGAATGAAGGAAAGGGTAAATTTGTAAGGGAAGGGAATACGTTGGCGCTGTTTGCTGGTGTACACAGCACTGGGCCTGGCATTAGTAGGGGCTCAATAAATATTTGTGGAAGGACAACCTGGTGTTCTTACACCAGAAGGTCATACACGTGGAACATAACACAGTCACAAAGAAGGGGAATAACAGGGTCCATGCTAGAGAACCTTGCTGTAGTCGAAACACCTGTTTGTTTTGATAGTGACATATTACATAGAAATACTATATTCTGGTGCCTCTAACTTCAGAAACACTTTGTCCAAACGAATCCACATTTATTTCAATAATCTGGGGGAGGGGGAGTGAATTGACATGTTTGGGTTTTAGAACAAATGTAGGAAGATGGTAACTGAATAGTTAAAATTTGTAGTGACAATTTAGGTTAAACTCATGAACATACACATCTTCCTATTGCTGCGAAGAAGGTGCACTGACAGGTAGAAAAAATGCTGATCAGAGCCGATGGCATTTGTGGGTCAGACAGTCCTTGGGATTCTCCGTCATCAGTCAGAGCCTCTCTTAATTTTCCAGAGGTTGATTATTCTACTTGTGGATGCTCCTTGCTTTATGCTTTGCCGTCTTGCATCCTAAAAAGAACCTATATTTTCCTGCCACTGTGAATTTTCATCAGCATGTTGATTTAGCTACTGGTTTTCAGCTTTCAGTTCATATTCTGGTGTGGCAGTTTCCTTGAGACTCTTGGCCAAAATCATTACGATTTTCTATAGATTTCATTTGCCTGTTTTATTGTCCCCTGAGATTGTGCTAAGAAAGTTGCTTTGTTCCAGTGATCTCTGATAATCATAAAAATTATTTAAGGTGCGATTTAAGGTGAGACCATCATGCCTTAGGCATGAGTCATAAATGGTATGCACGTAATCTCACTATTCACTGTGGCCATGAAACAGGGTGATTAAGAGTGGAGACACTTGTAAACCTGTATTTAATCGCAGCTCTGCTACTAACTGATGTGTGACCCTGGTCATGTCATTGAACTTCTCTCTTACTTAGATTCCTTAACTCTGAGAAGGATATTACCCACCTTTTGGGGTTGTTGTGAAAAATAAGTTAATGCATGTAAATGACTTAGAATATTACTGAGCACATAGTAAGGACTATATAAATGTTCTGAATTTTACTAGGGGGCCAATGCATGAAATTCGTGCAGCCCCGACTTTGTCCGGAAGGACGTTTGGAAGGTCATTTGGCTGTCCGGTCTAATTAGCATATTATACTTTTGTTATTATAGATTATTAATATGCAGGCAAAGTTGATATTCTTATCTCCCTTTTCTAGTTGAGACATCTGAAGCCTCAAGGATTAAGTGACTTGCCCAAAGGTCATATTTTAGTAAATGGTAGAGCAGAGGATCTAATCGGGACTGGCTTTCAAAATTCATGGCTTTCATACTGCTCTGCGCTCCCCCTATATTTATCTTTCTGGAGAGAAGAGAAAGTTGGCACTATGACTATATATTACTATGTACCATATATATTTATATGCAGTTCTAAGAAATGAGAATGATTTTAGTGTGCAGTTGTGGAATCAATTACAATGCTGGAGAGTCACATCTCATACACAAAGCAAATAAAACAACCTCACTCCATAAGAAAGTTGATTTCTCATAAATTTGGGGTAACCCTGGCTTTTCACATTTTCTGACTAATCTCATCCAGGATAATTCTGTCAAGCCCGGGATTAACCATTAGATTTGGTTGTGCTCTTACATCTCACCCACAGGTCGTTTTCCAGCACCTAATTCCATTTAATCAGCACGAGCTTCTTTAAAATGCAGGCACTCTGCAATTTCAAATGCACAAGGACCTGCCATGGAGCAATTATGAATATTAAGTGTGTTGCTCTATACGAATGAGGAGAAGAGAACTTGAAAACTTTTAAAATTGGATCATGATTTGAAAGCTTACGACTCCCGTGATATTTCCCAAGGTATTCATAAATCTTTTAATTAGATGTGAGTTTGAACCTTATAGCACTTTATATTAAGAAATCACAAGTTGATTTGGAAAATAAAGTGCCTTTAAAAATCACTTTGATTTTGAGGCAACTAAAACAAGAATATTCAAAAATTGATGCCACAGGTTAGGGCAAAACAACAACCGTTTAAGTAAATATATACACAAATTTAAAATATTGTCTTTCCTTACTGAATATTGGAAGGAGACAATTCTTAATCAACATAAATTCTTGTTTTCAAAAATACAAATTTAGCAAAAGTGATTGAGTTTTTGCTGAGTTTTATTGTGCTTCTCCCGAAGTAATCATGTCAGGAGTTGTCCACAAAGATGAGGTAAACAGGATGGGGAAGAAACACATTACCTTCAATTTCCCAGTCAAGCCACCAACGAAGAGCATTGCATTTGCATCCACGTCTAGAATCGTGTACCCTGGAGGAGATGCTGAATGATATGTACTGGGCACAATGCTGGCTTTGGGTCCATCCAGGGCCCTCACAGAAATGCTTCCATTTCTCCCAGTTCTTCCAGGGCACGTGTTGAAAGGAAGTGGGAGGAAATACAGGAAATGAATCATGTATCACCTCTCTGGTAGCTTCAGATTGAAAAGGTATAAAATGTCGAGACTTGTTTTGGAATATTTAAGAGATAACTGTGTATTTAGCTTCAAAAGTGCCAGGTTCATTAAATTGCAAATCAAAACCCAGAGTCTGATCTTTGCTAGATGTTTGCTGTCTGAGTCAGCCAGGGCCAGTGAGAAACAGCCCGTCACTCTGTGTGTGTCCATTAATATGAAGTGACACAGCAGCAATTAGCTGATGAGATTGCTATTGGTTAAATAAAAAGCCTTTTCCTATGCCTTTACAAAACAGTTTGCTATTTACTGACACATACTTAAACAAGTTTATAGTACTTCCTTTAGCATTTTGTCTAATTTAATTCCTGAATAATCCACCCTTCTGCATTATAAACTGCATAATTTCTCCTAAAATCCCTTATTATATCTTGGGCCCAGATTTGCTGAAGTAGTCTTCCTGGAACCCGGCATCTTTTACTGTTCGGCATACCATCTTAATGTGTATTGTATAATATCTAGTCTTCAGCATTGTGTATACAAATCGTATAAAAGACCTCCGCTTTTCAATTCAATTAGTATGGTTTTGAAAGCTATTATTATTGTATTTGATTTTCTTTCTTTTTTTTAAGTGGTTGATTTCGTTAAATTGTTAAATATGAAAATCTGGTCGCTTCTCTGAGACAAGCTGTCATAACAAAACTTTTGTGTCATATTTCTCTCCCTGCTGTCTCATTTTGGTAATCTTTTTATCTTTGAGGGTGCAGTATTAACTGAAACCCATGGAAACAATAAAATAACTTTATCAAATAAGATTCTTCTTTAACAGAATATATCTCTTCTAATAAAAGAACTGTACTTTATGAAAACATATTCTTAAGTTTTCGAAGTACTTAATCCCCCCGCCCCCCCAGCATCACATATGGAAACATATCTGTTGCTCTCTCTCTCTCTCTCTCTCTCTCTCTCTCTCTCTCTCACACACACACACACACACACACACACACAAAGAAACTGAAGATCTTGCTTCTCATTAAACTTTCTCTTTTTTAAAAAAAATTATTTTTATTTTGGAGAGGAAGGGAGAAGGAGAGAGAGACAGAAACATCAATGATGAGAGAGAATCATTGATTGGTGCCTCCTGCATCCCCCACACTGGGGATGGAGCCCACAACCTGGGCATGTGCCCTGACCAGGAATCGAACCGTGACCTCCTGATTCATAGGTTGACGTTCAACCATTGAGCAACACTGGCCGGGCTCATTAAGCTTTCTCCAGATTGTTGATCAATTTTATCTGTAGACCTAGGCCCTTAACAATACCTCTTAACTATTAGCTGTTTTAGTGTAGTAGACAGTTAGAAATTAGGAAAATAAGAGAAATTGAGGGGGGAGTATAGAGGATAGGAATGGTTTCTCTAAGGAATCTTTACACTGCTAGAAGTTAATTGAATTAAAGATTCATCCCTAACCAGTTTGGCTCAGTCGATAGAGTGTTGGCCTTCGGACTATAAGGTCCTAGTTAGATTCCGGTCAAGGACATGTACCTTGGTTGCGGGCACATCCCCAGTAGGAGGTGTGCAGGAGGCAGCTGATCGATGTTTCTCTCTCACAGATGTTTCTAACTCTCTATCCCTCTCCCTTCCTCTCTGTAAAAAATCAATAAAATATATTTAAAAAAATTAAAGCTTCAAAGATTGAATTAATCAATTTCCTGTTACTTCCCATTTTGAGTAGTGTGGACCTGACATATATTCACGCCAGCGTTTAGAGACTGCACATGCTGGTAGGCACGGCTGCTATGTAGACTAGAAGAGGAATTGTGCACATTTGAGACAGGCACTGAAGGCAGCTCTTACGCACTGGCTTGTTCTGAATAAGGCCAAATCTCAGCACTCTTCAGGTGTGGCAGTATGACGCAAAACAACATAAACTCAAAATTCCTATGGGACAGCCAGGTAAGGGGGCCAAAATAAATGGTCATTCTGGTCAATATCTTGACGGTTTGTCAGATCTTAATAGGCACTACGAAGATGCCAATTTTCATACATGTTTACATATTCACATAATATTAAAATTTGTGTATATATTGTGTATATATACACAAATCTATACATACATTTGAAGTATGCATAAAAATTTGTATACATACCTTCTTGAGAGGAAAATAAGAGTTTTCTTATAAACTGAGAAACTACTCCAAAATCCTGTAATTTACTTTAATCTTTATTGAGTTAGTTACCTTGATGCCTCAATACGGTACCAATAGGAGTCATCAATAGTCAAATCTGGATACTCCACACGTCCAACTCCAGATCCAACATCCCAGAGGAAGCTTACTTTGCCTTTACGCATTTCTATAGCCAGAAAGTCAATCTAGTTCAGAGAAACACAAACAGAATACCTATCAATATAAAATACCTAATAAAAGGAGGCCAGCAGAGTTCTCCTTAACAGGTGCCGTGTAGGTATAGGTCAGTGGTCGGCAAACTCATTAGTCAAACAGAGCCAAATATCAACAGTACAACGATTGAAATCTCTTTTGAGAGCCAAATTTTTTAAACTTAAACTATATAGGTAGGTACATTGTTATTAACTTAATTAGGGTACTCCTAAGGCTTAGGAAGAGCCACACTCAAGGTGCCAAAGAGCCTCATGTGGCTCGTGAGCCGCAGTTTGCCGACCACGGGTATAGGTGAAATAATTAGAAGCCAAGTGAATAAATTTCCCAAGTAATATGAACTATTATTATGTATGGTTAAACAATATTTTATTATTGTATCTTTAGAGCAACACAACTGTCCATACTGCTGAGGTATATGTGTTAATTTAATCAACTCTAGCTAGGACTAATTTTGAGACAAAGTCTTTTCTTACTCTGATACTTGTGGAAGAGGTAAAGGAAAATATTCATAATTCATTGTTTTCTTCAAGAGCACTGATATTTTTGAAGGATCAGCTATGATTTTCTACTCAAGGTGACCTCAAACTTCTCACTTGAATTCCAAGTATTGACTTATGAGATGAGTGGGCTGTTGAAAAGTCATGTTCATTTTAGAAGGTCCCCATGCATGCAAAGCCAAGTAGTTAAAAAAGAAAATGAAAGGAATTAGAAGTTTCTGGTGAGCTTCTGAAGAAACTCAACATGAATCAGAAAATTTTTCATTGGCCAAAAATTAGTATACAAATTGCCATTTTCATTGACTATGAACGTTCATTATAATTTCTCAGTTAGAGAAAAGTAAAAAACAACAAAAAGAGCTTTATTCCTATTAGTCTTTCTTCTTAAATAACTGGATCTGAAAATATAATTCAAAATAAATGCTTCTTACACTCATAAAAGCACATGTGCCTAAGTGCTGTAAAAAGTTTTCTTCATTTCATTTGCCTTCTAACTTTGTGTGGTAAGATTCTGAGATTTTCAAGTCTGAAAGGCTACATTACATAATTTTGGGACCATGTTACTGGATTCCATACATTTCCCGCACTACCAGGATTAACCTCTGACTGTACATATATACAGTAAGCCAAGACATGCTGAATATTGGACTTACAAATTTGGCACTTCCAAGATAAAAAAGGAGGTTGTCGGCAACAGGTGTCTTTACGTTGACAATGATATTATTGTAGCTTCCTTTCTTGATTTCTGGCTTGTATGTTCGAATGCAGTCACCTCCCGAAGACACAGATACTTTGATCTTCAAGAAAAACAAGGTACAAAGAACCAAGACTAAATCTCTCAGAAAGTTTAAAGAGCTCCCAAACAACCGCAAAGCCATCATCACCATCTCTTCTTTGAAGTTATTTTTCTATTATCAAATGCTATCATTAAATGCCCATATGCAGACACTATTATACTCATTAATGAGGGCCGAGAAAAGCAGCTTTCCACCAGCATTTTGACAATAAGCCGCTCACAGTCACATGTTTTGTTAGCACACTACTATGTTTTAAAGCCTGCCAACTAACAAATTCTTACCTTCATACTTTATTCCTTTAGGAACATTTTCAAAAGGTGGTTTTACATGAAGCTAATGGAATATCTTTATTAAGGTTGTTAAATGAAATTTTGCAATTCAAATTTCAGCGATTTTGGTATCACTTCAAATAGGAAACCATTTTTCTTTGATTTTTCAAGAGGAAATTATCTACTCTCCCATGTTCTTACAGTTGAAAGAGGCCAAATAGATTTTGTTCTAGATGTTCTAACAGTACGGGGAATACTAATCATTCCACTCAGAACATACCTTTCAGAACAAATTATATCTTTTTATTAAGTTTCCAGGAAATGAAACAGAAATAATTTCCAGTGGCTATCATTGCTAATATATTTAACAGCTCCTTTTTCTTTTGACTAGTCCTTTAAAAATTACTATAAATTGCTAGGAAAGGAATGCCTATGCGAATAGAAGTGACACAGTTCACACCAATTTTTATTTTCCTTTTGGGAACCTTGCTTCAATCGCAAGTAACACTAGTTGATGATCTGATTTAATTTCCTTTGGTTCAGGTACACCATCAAAGGGGCACTTTCAGGACAGCGAGGGCGCTGCTTGGGCTCAGAGAGCAGCTGTTACTGTGTTAGTGAAAGTGCTCAGAGTGGGAGGCAGAGACGGGGAAGCTGATTCAAACACCCGCCTTCCGGAAGCCTCTTGGTCCTCACCAGCAGTGAGTTTCCATTTTCTCATTCCCTCTAGCACTTTGTGCTACTCATATAGTTTTCACAGTGGAAGAAAGCCAATGAGCATTATTGTTACCATCATGAAGGGCTGTGCAGACTCCAGCCAAGACAGCCGAGCTGCCAAACCAGTCTCCATATCATGGTGACACAAGGAAGTGTCTTCAAGGGTCCAATTAGGCTGTAGGTGTAGGCAGCAATGGGACTCCTCCCCAAGGGTTCTGGACTCAACATTGGTTGGATTTAGAAGAGAAAGCTAAGGAGGATATGGGTTGTGACAAATCTGTAAATTCATATATGTTTGAGAACTTCTGGGGATAAGGCAGATGTGTTGCATCTATAGACCGTGCCTGAGTCATGAGTTCATATTCTGCTTCCTCACCTAATCTGCTGTCCAGATTGCATCTCCAAGTGGAGGAGATCTTGCGTTCGAAAGAAACGGGAGCTCCCCCTAATGGAGCCCTGTGTGGTGGCCTGGGGCTGGAATAATCCAGGAAGCCTCCTGTTCAGCCTGCTTTCCTAGTCCTTGTGTTCCTCCGAGGGTGGGGCCCAGTCAGCTAACTGCGGGTACAGCACTGAAATCCATTCTGGTCCCCAGAGTATTTGGTCTGTGCTCTGGAGAAGATAATCTTTCTGTTTGTGTGGATTTCAGCCAGGAAGTTAGCTCTTTGTTCCACAAATGATGAAATTTCCCTTCTACATAAAGTGCTAGAATAGGGGAATCAAAATATAAATTGTTGCCCTGGACAGTTTGGCTCAGTGGATAGAGCGTCGGCCTGTGGCCCGGGGTTCAATTCCAGTCAAGGGCACACACCCGGGTTACGGGCTTGATCCCCAGTAGGGGGTATGCAGGAGTCAGGTGATCAATGATTCTCTCTCATCATTAATGTTTCTATCTCTCTGTCCCTCTCCCTTTCTCTCTGAAACCAATAAAAATATATTTTAAAAAATATATAAATTGTCAAAAAACAGAACCAGGAAATGTACAACTTTTCTTCTGGGTGTTAATGCTATAGAACAGATGTGCCTCGGAAGTTGTCAGAGGATGTTACATGAAAGAGGAGCAGCTATACAAAGGGCTACCCAAGGGCTTGGAGATAATAAGGAAGTAAAGCAAGAGAAAGAGACTGTAGTAGAGGTCGGGGAGGGGAAATGCAGTCTTCAGATGTCTTCGTGTTTAAGAAAAACTATAGGAGATGGTGAGTTTTTAAGAATTTATAGCAAGTGAACCAAAACCATCATCAGAGAAGAGCTTGACACTGGGCAAATTGGATATCTGAGGCAGGCTGTAAGTGTCACTGACATCACGAGATCAAAGAGAAGACACCCAGGTCTGCCAGGGATTCATGAACAGAGCAGATCGAGCTCTTTCTAGCAGGATTCATATCCAGAGGGGCTGGGGTAGTCAAGAGTAACTATGTGTGCAGTTTATTTTATCTTTATTTCATACCAGTATATGCTTTTTTAAACTTATGGCTAGTTTAATCGTAAGTAACTAATTCTGTTGAAAGACCACAGTATTATAATCCTCCTTGGTTGCTGTTAAGAGAAGAAATGACGGACTGTGGGTGGAATACATGTCCATTTGGGTCACAGGTGGAGTGTCTGCCCTTGCTTAGGTACACCTGGTAGAAACGATAGGGGATTACATGATCGGGGTGTTCGAAAGGGAGAGACCAAAGTGCAGGAGATAGAGCACCAGGACCTAACTGAGCTGATGAAACTCCATCTGGGAAGGAAGTCTAGGAAGGCAGCCATTTTCAAGTTAAGGGTATTTAACAGCACTAGGAGTTACAATTAATCTACTTCATAGTACACTTTGCATATCTAAAACATATGGTTCTCTGAACAAAAGGATGTTGTTATAATAAATATGCCAGCAGTTAATCTTGCAAAGTAACCTATTGGTCAACTCTTATACATTCATATGCAAAATCCCCTGGATTTCTGTTTTCTGGCTTATGGTTTTGAATATATGCTCAGTACCTGAAAAATTCAGGCAGCTCAAATTGTTGGTAACCAGTCCATAGCTACTAATTTCTCATTTAAACATTTTGTGTTTTTCTTTATAATTACAGATATTTATTTTAACTAACTTAAAATAGGCAATTCCAAGTACAGCATTTATAAGTTTCACTAGATGAAATCTCTAGGATATATCCCTCATAAGAGAGAAGAGATTTCTGAAACACAAATATCCTCTCAAGATATTTGCTTCTATCACCTGTTGTTATTTCTAATATGAATCTTCAGTAAGACTTCTAAACAAAAGTCACTAAGCATGAGGTATCTCTAAAGCACAGTATTTACCAATTTATCATCATGAACTCAGTCCAACATTATTGAAGAGCCCATTATTATATCTACTGGATTTTCACTGCATTTTTCATCCAGCAACTAGGTCATTCATTTAAAAAGACTGCTAGCCACTCAATTTCAAAGTCAACAAAGCAAAACAAACAAACAACAAACAAACAAAAAACTACTTTAAAATAAATGTCTTTGATTTCTTGGTCACATTGAGTATGTGTTAGAGCCACATCCAGACACTCGTGCCCGATTACAAATATTACAAATCAGGCAAATGTCATCCTCAATTTGCATAAAACTCACTTGAAAAAAAAATCTGGCTGCTTACATATTTCTAACATCTTTGAGAAAGTAAGGCAATCTGTTGTAATTTCAATTTCCAAAAGTGATTGAGAATTTCCTTAGAAGGCATAGGCAATGGTCACTTTTTCTGGAATTACTTTTATACCTGTCTTTCATTTTGTATCTGAAGACAGGTTTTATGTATTTACATGCCAGAATTTTATCTTTTTCCCCAGGGGGTGGGTGGTGATGTGGGAAAGTTCTCATAACTGATAAATATCTGGGTATATTTCAAAATTTCTTTAAAATGAAGATATAGTAAAAATGTTCAGATTTTACCACCTGATAACTAAGCAGAATATGTAGCTAAGTGTGTGATTCACAATAGAACATGTACTATTATTGCCTCTTCAAACTTAATATTGCAAAATATAGGAGTGGTATGTCAGTCTCTTGCTTTCTCCTGACACTGACACAGTTGGGTTTTGTACAAAACTTGCTTCCTTCTTTCTAGTTTCTTTCATCTATATCACAAACTACTCTCAGGTTCATATTCAAAATGCTCAGCTCTGATTATGCTATATTTTATAATTAAGAACTTTCAACTTCTCCTCATCAGTGAGGTTTATTTCAACTGCAGCTAAGTGAAACTGCTTAACTTACTATTCAGGGCCTGATAAGGTTGGCCTTTACTGACATTTCCAGTTTAAAGTTCACTTTATCAATAATCTTGGCAAGCCAGACTACTCTTTCATCAAATAATCCTGAAACTTTCTTCTCTCTCTGCCTTGACTCAAGCAATTTCCTTTTCTCGGAATGCTGTCCCCCCACCCCCGCTCCCATGTCCAGGACTATCCCATTTTAAGGCCTGGCTCAAATCCCTCACTTCAGGAAATCTGGCCCCTATTAGAGGTGATCTTTCCTTTCAGAGCTTTATAACACTTCCATTGCTCATACAGTGTAGCACATCTGCATTATCTTAGAGAGTTATTTGTGTACATGTCTTATTTCTTCTATTATAGTATAAACTTGGTGCATTCCTCATTCATCTTTGAGTACTTCATAGCAAGTAGCCTTGAACAAAGGAGATGGTTTTTCTACATTGGCTCAATTTTAGATAAAACTTTAAATATTGTAGTAAGATCTGATTTATGTTCACCTAGTGCTTTGCATATACAATGATCACCTGTCATCATACCGCCTGCATGGTTTTCATATTGGAGCTCAATAAATGTCTTCTCAACCCTACCCACTTTTTCCCTCTGAGCTTATGTACATCATCTTCACTAATCTTTTTTGGGGGTCATTTTCTAAGTTTCTCTTCAGTCAGTTATGAGTTCCTTTTTAAAGAACACATTGAATTTATTGTCTTGGCCTTCTTTAGAGGCATTAGATATGTCTAAAGCAGGAAAACGAATATATTGTCACTGGGTTTTATATTCTAGGCCACTACTAAAAAATATAAATTGATGGATTAACAAAGGTCATTTCTGGTTATTGAAAGTTGTTGAGAAAACAAAATTTTTGAGACGGAAGACTTGGGTCTCTAAAAAGATTTGAGTTTAAACCTAGCAACATGAAAATTTGTTTTTTCCTTTCTATTTCTAAAACCATCATGGGATAAGTTTCTTGGCTAGAGAGGTTCATATTGGCATTAACAATTCTGTCCTTGCTCATTAGGATGCTATGTTCTAAAAAGTTCTGCTTCTATCCTAATTGTCTTCTGGTTGTCAATAAAGACCAACATTTTGAGACCAGCTAGGTATTCTTACTCCAAAATAAAAGAGAAACAATAAAAATTGTTTGTAATAAAAATAGTTTTTGTTGTTGCTTATACTCAGACAAAAGAATATAGAAAACAATGGTTCCTCTTTGTTATTGCTTCCTATAACCTTATTAATTCTTTCCTGCTACAACCCCACTGATTGGCTTTTTTTTGCTTTAATCAAGAGCAAGTCACTTTCATTCACCCTTTTTTGGTATAAAAAAATAAGGTTTCCATTGTTGCAATTTGTATTACTCCATTTAAATAATAAGAAATGTTAGAACTTCAATTTATAAAACAATTAGTAATGATTACCCTTCTCAAGGAATCTCTTGAAGTTTATGAAAAATAAAACAAAATATTTAACCTCCCCCCAAAATAACTTCAAGTTAAAGAAAAAGAACCAAAGATCATTCAACAGGACACATGGGGGAAAATATTCCTTCTGGAAATAATACCAACTATACAACCAGTTACTGATATTGTAAACAAAAACAGCTTACAGAATTGGCTTGCTTCCGGGCTTGGTTTATCAGTTCCTTTATCTCAGAGATGTTTTTCTTCAAGTTATCCTCAAGTTCCTTGATGGGTTTGAGTTTATCAATCAGTCGATCAGCCTCTTGTTCCAGATTTTTCACTGTGGCATCTGCATCTGCAACTGCACATACGCACATGCACACACATGCAAACATTCACACATGCAACACAAGTGCACGTGCGCACACATGGAAACATTCACACATGCGAAAACACACACATGCACACATACAGACACAAGTGCACGCGCGCACACATGCACACAGAGCCAAATGAAAATGGCAGTATGCTTAACTAAAGAATTAAAAGAATTTAATCTTATTCACATGACAGAAGCTAGGCCACAACTGTTGAAGCAGCTTGTGATGGCAAAAGAGAATATTTTAGTTGGACTCAAGCAGGCCAGAGGGGCTGTTAGAGAAGGAGGCCAACAATGGCTTTGAGATTAAAGTGAAAGATAGCACTGAAGGTTGAGAATATAATAAATTTAATTTGATGTTTAATTCCAGCTTCAGCCAAAAAGCTAACCTTTACAAAATAGAATTTTAGTCATAGAATCAGGGAAATGAAAGTGTCTTTAAAATGTCACCTAAGTCTGCCCAAGCCAGACCTGTATTTAAATCAGGCTTGTCACAAAAAATTGGTTTTCTTTTTTTCTCTCGCTGTCTGTATTTGCACATCTGAAATAGAGAAGCTATCAAAATGTCTTCTGGAAACCCTTCAATGTTGAACAACCCTTAGACTAAAGGCCTCTTTTAGACTTTAATTAAATCATGCTGCAGTTCATTTTCATTTTGAAGAACAGTTGATTACCCCTGCTCTCTCTGTTACACTGAATCATATTAAACTGCCATTGTTGTAGGTTAAAAAAAAAGGTTGGATAGTGACAATTTCAAAAGGGGTATAACCCCCAAATAACTGAAGGTTTTTTTCACTGATCCGTAGACATCCAGCATGTGCTTTTCACAGGAGGGCAAATGACACATGGAAAACCAATTATTCTATCTGTAGGATGCTGGCAGTCTTATCCAAACTGTATCATTTGTTATTTGATGGAGCATGTGCTGGTCTGTTTTCTGTCATGGAGACCTTGATGAAAAAGTGAAACTGCTTAAGGTCCAAGGCTATATGCTCTGCTCGACTACAAATGATCTGCTCTCTGGCTGACATTGCACCACTGGGAACGAATCCTCAGAAATTAATCAAATGTGCTCAAAGGGAAGGAAATTATTATTTTAAAACTAGGTTTAAACTAAGTATTTTGAAGTCCTGGCCATAACTATGAGTTACAATGTTAGTGATGTTTAAAACAACATAGGTCTCTTATTAACATTAATTAATAGAGTTGCTAGATCATGAACTGAGTATTTCCTTCCTGATGTAGGTTATTGGGGTCAAAGCCCTTGTTACATAATTTTTTAGATAATGCATCATAAACACAGTTACCCTTCATTTTGTAACTTTTTAATAAAGCATTTGTCCAGTTTTTCTTTCTTAAATTCTATACTACTACTCTGAATTATTCTAGAATTTAGGAAAAATGCTTTAGATTAAATTCATAAGAAAGAGAAAAAAGGGGTTAAGCAAAGACTTAGGTTTAGGCAAATAATGGATCATTTTCTTCTAATGCTCTTAAAAGTTTCTATCAAATGTTTCAAAATGGGTCTGCAGGTTCCCCCACTCCCTCCCTTTTTTCTTCTCTATCTTGTGGAGAAGATTAAATCAAATGGAAATGATCTTCTTGAAGGTTTAAAATTAAATCGTCTGTGATATTGAGTCTGCAGTAGTTTTTGAAAACTTCTTGTGCAGTAGTTCTTGAAAACTTATTTCTCCTATAATTATTTGGCTGTAGATTTTAAAATAACATCTCAAGATAGATTTTGATGACAATGTTTTTTAGAAAATTATCTCTTTTAAGCTTTAAAATTTATAAGCATAGAGTTTTGCCAAGTATCCTTGTATGTGTTAAATTTCTTCTCTTATCTAGTTCTGTCTCCTTGAGAACTTTGCCTATCTGTGCTTCTTTAAAATTAAGCCTGCCAAGCATCTAAAATATTTTACCTTTATATTCCTAAAGATCCACCTCACAGATTGGCCAAGTCCATTATATGTTTCTGTCTTCTAATTCATTATTGTTTTTTCAACTTCAGTTAATTTATTTTGTTTTACTTATTGAATTGTCTAAATTGTTCATTTCAGTGCTTTTTTTTAGTAAATTGCACTCATTTTCCACTGAGGAGAGCCTTCTCAGGTTTTGATATGTTGGATTTTATTATTATTATTTTCTATTCTGCAGTTTTATTTTTGGTTTTGAATTTAAACCATGGGATGTTTAAGGAGAATATTTTTATATTCTTGTAGTTGCTTAGTTGTTAAGATTTCATTTTATTTTATTATGTGCTTCTCTAAATATACTTCTCTAGAAGTACATCAAATACATTCACATACTGACTTTTTGGAAAGATTCCTTTTACATATCTTATATTAATACTGTGACACTGGAAAGAACAGCTATCCAATGTTTAAAGCAACACCTAAACATGGTAACATGCAAAGCTGAAGTTTTTTGCAATAGGCAATTTAGCATAAAAGTTATTAAATAGTATATAAGTATACATATACATACTGATTTCTGCAGGTGATTTCATATGGAAGTAAAACAAAAAGAATTAGAAAATTCATGAGGAAATATTTTTTATCCATATTATAAACTAACAGCTATCACAAAATGATACTTTTCACAACAGGTACTAATTACAAATGCATCCCATTTAAAGTCAAATTAGTGTTATCAAGTAAAAGTACACAAAAACATGTCATTTAGAGGCCACTATTCATGTTAAAATAAATTTTATTATAATGTTCTAAAAGAAAACAGGCCCATTTGAATTAATATTACAAATAACTTCTTGAGGATAGGATAAAAAAATTAGAGATAAATATTATGAAAAGGCTGCTATCATCTGAGAATCAATCTAAAATTGAATGAAATGATATTTTAAATTATGAAATAAGTAAAAGAGAGAATCATATTTACTTTAAAACTTAAGTTCATTCTTTTTTTTAATGTGACTTGGAATGCATCTGAACTATTAATTCAGATGGAGACTTGAAGACCAGGGAGAAGCTCTATCTGGGCTTACATAAGAATACATGAACAAAACCAGTGCATCTCATCTATTTCTTCTCTTGAAGAAATGGCGAGGAATAAATCCTTCTCCCTAGCTCTGAAGTTCATGTTATATGTTTGCACCCTTCTTTGCTCATGAAGGAGTCATGCTTGTAGTACCTACTATTTCACAGCATCATTAGCATTTGACTCAAGGCTGTGGTGTGAAAAAGCAGGCTCTGACTTACATAGCATATGATGTCAATAACAGGGTTTTTGTAATTGTACTCTACAAATATTTTGATACCCAATGAAAATTTTCTTATATAAAGAGGGCTACTCTCTTGAGAGTAACAAGTCCAAAAAATCAAGTGTCACATATGATGATGATGTTTTATCACTTTACAGAATGGGAATATATATATATATATATATATATATATATATATATAAATGTTTATTGATTGCACTTAATCAGTTAAATTACCGTTATATTAAGTTCCTCCACATTTCTCAGTAAATCCTTATTAACTAAATATAATTTGATGCAATATACAAAAGATGTAGAGACATATTCTTGTAAACTAGATAAGTGCTTTAATTTCCTGAAAATGTTAAATAACTGAAAAATCTAAATGATTAAACATCAATATTTTTGAGTGTTAAAGTATTTCAGGTTCATACCATTTTAATGTCACATTTCTATTAGAATGCTCCTTGGCCTCTGTGTTCCATGGGACCTCACCAACTTTGAGGATATTAGTTTCCCAAGTACAAATACGTTTTTAATTACAGTGAAGGATTAAAAAGTACTTGGCATCCCTATGCCAAATATCATGCAGACTTTGGGATTTCCTAATTTCCTTTCGATTGGACACACTTCGGAGGGAAGAAGCCCTGATGTGAAGCGGGGAGGCTTGGATTCTAGTTCTGAGCTGCAGAACACTCAGTTTCTGAGCCCAGTCTTTGGAGAGAGGAAGCCAGACTACATCACCATGAGGGTCTCCTCCAGCTCTAATGGTCTACGCCGGTACTCTTGTAGTGTGAATAAATAAATGACATAATCAAAATGAAAAAGGGGATCTTACTGTTTTTCAAAGGATCTTTTACCACAGCATTTGTTTTGGCTACGCTGTCTGCTAGTTGATTGTAACTTTTTTTCAGGCCATCCAGGTCCTGGTGGAGATCTTTAATCTGGGCCAGCACATCTTTGGCTGTGTCGTTGGCTTGTCTCGCTTTGTTCTTAACGGCTTGCAGTTTAGCAGCTGTGTCTGTCAGCAGAAGAGCATTTGAGAAACAAAACAAAGGGTCTGGAGTTAGTGGCTTAGTCCATGCTTGTCAAAGCGAGGCCACAGCTGACTGACCTCGGGAACGCACCTACGAAGAGGAAGGCTGACTTTTGTCTCATTCAGTTGTAGCAAAGTAAAATTTTAGCTCAATTTTCTCAGGGACCTTTGCTATGAATACTTGATTAGCTCTTAGGAGAGCAAAGTGCTTATTCTAAATGTTCACTGTAGAAGGGTATATTGTGGTTTGCTGTTAAACATATTAAAGAGAAAAAAACTTATCCACCTGTCTTAAAGCTTCATAAAAAGTAGGCTTAAAATTTAATCTGCACATTCACGGGGAAGGGGGGAATCAATGTAGAGATGGCTAACATCCTTTTTCAGGTATATTAGACTATGTGTTCATGTTTTTTACATTTGTTTTGATCCATAGAAATTTTCTATGTACCTCCTTACTACCAAAGAGGTGATATGAAAATCTAGAGTGTTACTTCAGATTTTTTCATGTTAAAAAAGTAAAAATAATTAAGATTTTAGTATTTTCTGCACTGTATAAATACATGCGTTTGTTTTCTTGATCCTATTTGTATAAACAATATACTGTAGACATAGATGCTTACTAGTGTATGTTTGCTAGTATTAGTTGTTAAGACCACAAACTCTGAAGTTAAACTGTGGGGTTCAAATCTCATGTATGTCACTTTTAACAGTGACTATCAGTATCCCGTGTCTCAGCTTGTCATCTGTAAAGTGCAGATAATAATGCTGGTGGGAATGCAGACTGATACAGCTACTGTGGAAAACAGTGTGGAGTTTCCTCAAAAAATTAAATAAGGAACTGCCATCTAGCCCAGTGATCTCACTTCTAGGAATATATCCTAAGAATCCTGAAACACCAATCAAAAAGAATATATGCACCCCTAAATTCATAGGAGCATTATTTACTGTAGCTAAGATTTGGAAACAGCCTAAGTGCCCACCAGTAGATGAGTAGATAAAAAACTGTGGTACATTTACACCATGGAATACTATGCAGCTATAAAAAAGGAGTTCTTACCCTTTGAGACAGCATAGAGGGCCCTGGAGGGTATTATAACAGAGGTGTAATATTGGGAAAAGTGGTAAAAGATAGAATATTTTTAAAAGTTCAGGACAACTGCATCAATTTGTAGTGTCCTAAAAGCTTACCATTTGGAATTGCTGATAACTTTGCCAAAGTGTCATTCAGAGCTCTCCGGAGCTCTCCATTTCTAACATCGGCATTTTCTAATCTGGTTTGCAAGCCATTTAAATCGTCATCATTTTCTGTGAACAGAAAGCAAAACAAAAAGAAAGGATAAAACAATTTTAATCCTCTCTGAGTTTATATCTGGACATACAATTTCAGGTTATTGTAATACAAAGTTTATAAAAAGCAGGACGATTGATTTAGTTCATTTACTTTATTGGCATCTAACCATAAATATATTTATTTCAGAGCATAATATAAAATATGTGTTTATATGACCATTTGATACTTCAACATGTTCAACAATTATGTTTTCTTCTTGGTATCTGACTCAATTTAATGATTTTCTATAGAGAAAAACTTCAAAAAAATCAGTCTTTTACTCCATCTGTAATGATGTCCTTTTGACATCACTCCCATTAATGTGACATTTAAAAACGTATACCAAAATGGAACATTGGATTAGCTTTTTAAAATCTCAAATAGATAGGATTATTAAGCAGAATCTCCCAATTTCAGTAAGCATCACTTATTAGTATTTGTTTGAAACCAATACAAATCAAAGGAATGGAAAAACATCTTCTTGCGCATTCCTGTTAAACTGTCATATTTTTTAATAGAGAAAATCCTATTCTACAAATTGCCTTGAAATAAGCTTTAGGTAAGTTATTTTCTTGCTACTTTGATACTTTGTATCAAACTCCAAACGTAAGTGAATATTGAATCTGTCTTCTTTTTCTTGCACAATGTTTATTAGTGAACAGAGAAACTGAATAAATGAAAGATATAAAATCCTACGCTTCCCACAATACTTTTTACCTCTCCTGACTGAATAAAGCAGATTGTCTCTTGAATATATTTTAAATAGTTCATTATACCATCACATTTGTTCCCATGGGAGATGCATACTGTTTAAATTACCTCCACAGAAATGCAAAACATAAATAAAAAGCCGAGTCCCCAAGTAAAGAGACGCATTGAGAACGAACCAGGAAGGAGAGGGCGCCCTAGTTCCGCCCGGTCTGATCTGGGCAGTGCTTGCTCAGTCGCAGGAAGGACTGGCAGTCAGTGCAGGTGTGGACGTGCCACGTTTGGTGTTTGTCAGCTTTGTTGGGTTATTTTACTGAATCCTCACAATAACTTTTAGGATGCATATACTATCACCATTTCTAATTTCCAAATGAGGACACTGAAGCTTAGGTCATTTAAATAGGCTTCCTAAATTTGCATGGTTATTAAGTGACAGAGTTGCGAATCAAATCCAAGCAGTCTCATTCCAGAAATCATGTTCTTAACTCCTGCATTTGACTAGGGATTGGTAGTCAAAATAGGGAGTAGTAGAGCATCTTAGACAGTAGCCCTCTTCCCCACCTCTACTCACTCCCCATCCTTTTTTTCCTCTCTTCCTCTCTCCCTTTCTTTCCTCTCATTTTCTTCTTTATTACTTAAAGTAACTGGCCACAGTTAAAGAAATCCTATGACCCTCACATAAGAAATATATATATATATATTTATGGCCAATTGGAATGATTCAGAGAGGATTAGCAATGCCTATGTGCAAAATGGCAGGCAAATGTGCAAAATGGTCCACATTTTTAAAGATAATGAGCAAAATATAAAAAGCATAGTTCATAATAAAATAAATAGGAATAATCAACCACCAAATTAAAAAGAAGCACTCAACATTATCAAAATTAAAGAACTGTAAAGTAAAAGAACAGCGAGATATCATTTCTCTTCTATCAGGTTGGTCAAGGTTAAGTGTCTGATAATACCAAGTATTCACAAAGGTGTTGGTAGAAGTGCAAATTGATGCCATTTTTGGAAGAGCAATTTAAAAGTTTATGAGAATTTTAAATAGACATGTATTTGGCTCAGCGATTCTACTGCCAGACATTTACCCTACAAATATACTTGTGAAAGTATATCAATGTATATCTTCCAGGATATTCCTAAGATCTTTATTTATAATAGCAAATAAGCTCAATATTAGGGGACTTTTTATATCAATATGGCATATCCATGCAATGGTATATATTGCAGTCTTTAGAAAGAATCAGACGAGTAGGTGCTGATATGAAAGAAAGAAAGAATCTTAAGACTTTTCTATGAAAAGAAGCAAGGCAGGGTAGGTCGGCGGTGGGTGGGTGGGGAAGAATATATCAGAGAGCCTTGACTTAAAACAGTCAGGAACTAGGAACTGAACAAGTAGGGAGTTAGTTAATGGTGGTGTACTAAAATCTTTCATTTTATACTTGAATGTGCTGGCTAAATTTTCTTGAGTTCATAGGGGGGCTGAGCAGGCCTCTGGCACCTGGAGAACTATCTTCATTTATTGGCTTTCATCTGGAAAGAACAGGAAAGGGAAAGGAAGCTAGAGGACTCTTAACCATCAGTGTTCTGGGTGTGAAAGAGTACTGAACACCTTAATTAATGATCCACTTCATTTCATATAAGAGTTTGCAGGCAGACAGATTAAACTACTGTTATCCTACAGTAATATAGGCACATGATATTGTGTAATGCATCAGCTTTTCAGCTCTCAGCCAAAGACCTGACCTCACTGAAAAACAAAGCATAAAATATTCCAGCAAAGCATGGCTCTAAGAATATCAATATGTCTATTTCAGTCACTATGATATTATTTTTAATGGTAGTTCTTCAAAATATACTTTGCAAGGAATTTGATTTTCTCATATGTTAATCACAATTCATCTTTTTAAACACCTGTTATTTTCATTGTACTAAAATAAAATCTTTGGATAGGTTATTGCAAGTATACTTTCAGAAATTAAGCCAGTCTAACAACTGGGATATCTATATGAATTTCTTGAGAATAGTTAAAGGGCTGCTCTTTTGATATTTACTTGAAAAGTCTTTGTCAATTAAGGAAATGGAATGATACAAATTTCATTTCTTAGCTTTTTGATTGGATTGGATTTTTTAAAAAAATAATGAAGCATTCAAAATATTCTGGCAGGAAAGATATTTGTGTAGAGTGAAAAAACATTAATTTAAAGGGCATTACTTGGTTTATACCATTTTATGCATACTGATAGCCAATACTAGCTGAGCCATCATGCCAATTATCCAGAAGAAAAACTGGTCTGAAGAACATTGTTACTGCTGTCCTTCAAGTACCAAAGCAGTCATTTTGATCCTTTGCTTTCTGTACTAAAAAGTCAAAATGTGAGCCTGGCTGGCATGGCTTAGTGGTTGAGCATCTCCCTATGAACCAGGAGGTCATGGTTCCATTCCTGGTCAGGGCACATTCCCGGATGGTGGGCTCAATCCCCAATGTGGGGTGTCAGGAGGCAGCCGATTAATGATTCTCTCTCATCATTGATGTTTTTATCTCTCTCCCTCTCCCTTCCTTTCTAAAATCAATAACAATATATTTTTTAAAAAAGTAAAAATGTGAATATTTTGACCTGCCTGATTTTTCTATGTTTTAGCTATTTAACCTTGATTCCTTCTTAATGTATCCTTTCTTACATTCTGATCATATTTTTCAAAGTAGTTTCTAGAATTTCTCAAGCCACGTCTAAACACTTTATAGCTCTGTCAATAGAAACAGGTGAGTAGAAGTTGTGAATAGAGAAGAATTGCAGATTTTAAAAAGGAAAATTATCAAAACTATAGTAATGAAAACCTAAAAAATTAAGCACTCAGGGTTGGCTTTAAATGAAAAGATAGATGAGGTAGAGTGTAGCTATAACCAAGATGTAAGGAAAAATGCATGAGGTCCAGTTTGAAGTGTAACATGGCCAAAAACACAGAATTATTGAGAGTTAAAAGAAAATCCAACCCAATGCTTTCCTTGCATTTGTAGAGAACAAGAAAAGGATCCGATTTATAATCCAGTGACATTTTGTAGGGTTTCTTCTCCTTATTTCTTCAGCTCTCATGCCCATTAGCTGTAGCCATATCATTCTCTTTACCTTTGCTGCAAGTATCACACCACCAAACCTCAAAGGCTACATACACTCACTTCTTCAGCTTTGGCTCTCCCTTACTCATCCTGCCCTCACACATTGGAAGCCCAACATGCAGCATTGGGTTTGACAGAGACAAAGCTCAGAAAGTGAGGGGGAAAAACAGGGCAGCAAGGGTAGACAGTGGACATGCCTGACAATGTCGCTTCCCTTTGTTGCAGAACCTCTGACACGGCACTAGATAAACATGTTTAGAATGCAATTCACTAGATAGAGTTATAAGTTGCTTCCATTTATGATATGTATTCACTCATGTTTTCCATGTTTCTGACACTGTGCTAAATCTGAATTAGAGTTTAGTTAAATTAGAACTAGTAACATTGAACTATGCCATATATATCTCAAAATAAAGCTGTTACAAGTAATTTCTTTGATCATTAATAATGTCTTCTTTTCCAAAATTCTAGCCTTTAGAAAAGGCAGTGTGTGCCATGAAATCATTATAGGTTGCAGACTTGGAAGATGTGAATTCAACTGCCTTCTCTCCCTTACTTTTTACCTGTATAAAATGAAAACACACCTTCCTTCAGATGACTGATATGAGAAATAATTGTAGGATATTTGAGAAAGTATTGGACTTATCACAGGCAGTTAATAAACAGAAACAAAATAATTTATATTGGTTTGATAATTCACATTGATTTGATAATTGCTCTGGTGTGTTTGCCAGTTCTCAATAATGTTATTTATAATCCACTGTCTTCTCCATTAAACCGCATGGTCCAGAGTTAATTTTGTTTATTTCCCTTTTATATTCTCTAAACATATGCATATAGCCCTCATTTCCAACTAAATACAAGAATGACATTTTCAGATTTAATGAAAATATTTTATTTGACTATTAAAATCATCTAGCTAAGTTCCTCAAATGCAAATTTTATTTTATTTTCTTAATATGAACAGAGCATAAATAAATATTCTGAAAGAATCCTTCATTTACAAGGGTGAAATTTGTAGACCTCCTATTAATTTTGAAAGCTTCTGGTTAAATATAATCACTTGTCAAATTGCCATCTAGATAACATTTTGCAATGAATTTTTTTTCATTCCCATGACATTTGTCTTATGAACTACCACTCATTATCACTTCTTATTTGCTCCTTTATCAAAAATTGAAGAGATATCCTGTCTGTAGGAATTCATTGTAAAACAAAATTTAATTAATCCACATAACTTCTGTTTCCTACAAATGTGCTTCATCTTTTGTTCTAGAGCAGGGGTGGACAAACTTTTTGACTCGAGGGCCACAATGGGTTCTTAAACTGGACCGGAAGGCCGGAACAAAAGCATGGATGGAGTGTTTGTGTGAACTAATATAAATTCAAAGTAAACATCATTACATAAAAGGGTACGGTCTTTTTTTTTTTTAGTTTTATTCATTTCAAACGGCCGGATCCTGCCCGCGGGCCGTAGTTTGCCCACGGCTGTTCTAGAGGCTCTTTCTGAATTAGAAAATAGGTTAAACTCTGCAGTGATACTATCTGTAGTTCTGATGCAAAAAGTCTGGAATAGGCAAGGGACCAATCTATATGAGGTCATGTGGAAACCTAGATTTTGACCTTCCTGGTAATGAGAGATTCCTTCTACTCTCAAGTATTCACCTACTTATTCATCCATTTATCAAACATTTGTTAGGGCCATGAAGGTTAATGTGTCACCTTCTGGACTATGGCAGAAGTCCGTCGTTATTGTTCAGCAATGGTTAAAAGCATAAACTTTGGAGCCAGATGAATCTGTATTGGCTCCACTAAAATATATGCAATTTATTCCAATTGTTAATGTTGCTTTGACTTACATGATTTTTTTTATATACCGGAGGCAGCCAATTTTATTAATTATATAATAAATAGGATTATTCTTTATAACTTATTAATTTTATTATGTTCCATTACATTATCTTTTTATCTTTGGATTTTTTAAGAACATAAAGAGGTACAATTTCCCTCAAGTCACTTTACTATAATTTTTCATCTACTCCTATAGTCTTTTGTCATCTTAATATTGACATCTCTAAAGAGCCTGCTCTCTACATCAACCTAAGGCCCGGCGCAGGCCCCTGACGCCTGTGCAGAAGCAAGAGCAGCTGTGCAAGCAGCAAAGCTGGCATCCCTGTTGCCTGGACTCCTGCCAAAAGGTTTCATGAGGTTGCTACACCCAGTCTTTCCATTATTTTGTACTTCTAGCCCTCCTTCATGATTTATTCCCGTTCTTACCTTTCACCAGTTACTGTCAGGAGTTTGGGACGTGTCCTATCTCTGACTGCCTCTGTTTTCCCTGACCGTGCATGGGGACCTCTGTGGGCACTTAATGGGACCTGTGTTTATACAGAGGCATGTTACTGAGAAACCCTGCCCTGACCCAAAAGTGCCAACTTACATCGTGTTCCCCATGGGCACAGAGCCTGACAGGCCTCAATAGCTGTTTAGCTGCAGCTGAATAAGCTCTTCCCCACACTGGAGGGTCCTAGTAGGAAGCCCGAGGAGAGGAGGGAAGGCGTGCTTGTCTGGTGGCAGGATCTTCAAAGACTGAAGCTATCAGGAGAGAGAGTAGTCCTCTCTTCAGCCAGTGGAATGAGAAACCTGAATGACCAGACATCGAAGCTACATGTAGTTCCAAGCTCTGCAGCCTGACTGTGGGCCTGCAGGCCTGCTTGGTTTTGGCCAGCAAGGCACTCTTAAAGAATTTGAACACCTTTAAGCAAGACCAGTACCCTTTGGTTCCCAAAGCTCCCATTTGCCATTATTTGCCACTTTTCATGTTCACTACTAAAAAGAGTCTAACGTGTTTTTATTTTCTTGATTTTCTCTATTCACCCTCCAAAGGAGGAATTACCACTCTGTATCAGGAATTAGCAATTTCTACAGGAGAAGATTGCTTTGTACCCAGACTGGTGTAGGCTCAAGGATCCCGGCTTGATTTCAACCATAAGGTTCAAAATTATTTTGTTTTGTTTTTTAATCAATGGGGAAGTTCTTGTTTGTCTTTCACATGCCTGCCTATGGAAAGGACGATTCTGGCAAATGGTAGTATGTGGATTCAAAAGAAGGGTACCTTTAATAGTAAGAGAATGCTTTGGACAAAATTTAAGCCCTGTATCATATTTTGGTTTAACATCACTGCATTCCTGTATTCTTGTATTCCTGTTTACTCTCTTTTTAATCTAAAATAATAACATAGAAACTTAACAGGTTAGTAATTGTAAGTGTATTATATTCATTTTTAAAAATATGTTTTTATTGATTCTTAGAGGGAGGAAGGGAGAGGATAGAGAGATAGAAACATCAATGAGAGAGAAACATCCTTTACTGGGGACTAAGCCTGCAACCCAGACATGTGCCCTGACCAGGAATCAAACTAGTGACCTCTTGGTTGCTGGGTTGGTGCTCAACCACTGAGCAACATGGGCCAGGCCTAGTGTATTAATGTTCATGACAGTATGTAGAACCTTTATGATGTAATTGTCTGACTAAATGACCAAGTGTTTGGAGGATACAGTATACAGTGGGGCCTTGACTTACTAGTGTCCCGACTAACGAGTTTTTCGAGATACAAGCCGTCTCTCGGCCAATTTTTTGCTTTGAGTTGCGAGCTAAAATTCGGGTTACGAGCCAGCTTCAGATACCCCACCGCTAGTTGGCGCAGCGAACATCACAGTGAACGCCACAACATCAGCCCAGCATCACGTCTCTCACTCGTTCACTGTTGATTTGACATATGAGTAATTTGAGTTACGAGCTCCGTCACGGAACGAATTAAACTCGTAAGTCAAGGCCCCACTGTAGTAGGAAATACTGATTAGCTGGATAGAAATTAATGTTTGGAATAATTTTGGCACTGTTCTATGTTGGACAGCACCATATGCCATGCAATCCACTGATTCAATATTCTTGGGCTTGGGAATTGATAGTTTTATTTCATGTGAGTATCTTCCATTTCAGAGACATGTTATCTGCTCCTAAGTAACTTAATTTTGGCAAAGACAAAAATTAGGGATAAACTGAGAAGTAAATAAAATTGAAAAGTTACTTTACATGCGATAAGGTATATAATTTTAAAATCATAGTACTCTCAAACTTGTATTATACCACCCTCAACTTCATTTCTTCTCCTGTGCACATTGCATGAGAATATCAACTGGCAACTGTATTAACAAAAAATCTCTTGTCAATCTAAAAGTATTATTAATTCACCTAGCGGTATTAATTTATCTTTGAACTCTTTCAATCATCAATTCGAACCAAGCCTCATATCCATCAACAAAACTATTTCTGTCTCCATAGACATTCAATCAGTGCAATGTAGCCTGGCTTCAAATCTGAAATGTGCACAAGGGCAAACTTGCTTTTAACAAATGTATATTCAAAAGTTAAAGAGCCAAACAAATTGCTCCTGGCAAGTCCAGACTCCCTCAAGGCAAGGGCAGCACAAAAATGGCAGAGAGCAGCACTAAGTCATTCATGACTAAAGCTCACAAACTCACCGGATTTTACTGAATTGAACCAAGTAACACATTAGAAATATGGAGGATATACTGCCCTCACAATTTTTATTCCTTCTAACTCCAGGCACCATAGAGAGAGAAATGACTAAATCTCTATTTTAATAGCGGCTGTCAAGAGTTTTGCTCTGTAGGGCCTATTTCAGCAGTTCCTCGTGGTAATATATGGCATTTCCCTGATTAACAGCCATTTTATAACTTGTGTAATTGGCCACAAATCAGAGGAATGTCATAATGTAGCAAGAAAACATTCCCATCTTCGTCAGAGCCCTGGCTTGGATTTCTGGGGGAATTATTACTTGAGTAGTTTGTGGGTTTCATTACTTTAAATAATGTACTACCTGAAGTACAAAAATAGACATTTAAACTAATGAACATTTCTCCTAACCTGTTCTACAATGCCTACTCTTAGATTTCTTTTTCCCGTGAAACAAAATCCCTAAAATTGAATTTCTTTGTTTAATCTTTATAATACCAGTTTGTGGGGAAATAGAGTCAAGGGCAGGGCTGGGAGGAGGTTGAGGTGACTGAGGCATTAACCTCAGGTATGAAATGCAAAGGGGCACCAAAAAATTCTGCAATCAAGATATAACTATTTTGATACAATATTTTAAAAAATAAAAATATCAATAATGAACAAAACATTAAAATTTGAAATAAAAACAGGATCTGACCCTGTACTCATATCACTCACCTTGCTCACCTCACCCTAGTTCCAACTCCAGCAAGGGTATTGGATAGCAAACAGTGACCCCAAATTAATGAGATCAACTTAGTTTGTCCAATAGAAAACAGGTCTTGAATCTTTATAGTTATAAGGGCAATCTCCTGACTAGAATTACATATATATGGAATCTTATTTCACCCGTGATACACAGTCCAAAGCACTTTACTATCAAAGTACCATCTATATAGGAGACAAAACGTGTCATTCCATAGCAGCTTCTATTGGAGACGATGGACTATTAGTTGAAAGCATGACAAATATAAATGATTATAAAGCATTTTCTCTTTCTAAGGCTGGTAAAGCATTATTTAAAAATATGCTTATTTTCTGATTGGAGCAGTAACTCCCATATTGTACCCTAGACATACAAAGTTAAAAAACAAATATTGTGTTTGTCCTCAAAAAGATGAAACTGAAGCCCATGGTTACAGTGGTTTGAAAAGTCTATGAGAAAGGCAGGCACTAATAAGAGGCATGTAATTCCGATGGGGTGTCTGGTAGAGTTAGATGAAAAGAAAGGGGATGATGGGGCATTCCAGAGAGAAGGGTTAATGCTGTGAAACAACCCTTGAAATGGTAGCATGTTTTAGAAGGATATTTCAGGAAGGGTTGGAATCTGGATACAAGCCAGGAAATAGCAAAGTGAGACTGAAGAGAGAAAGAGAAGGCAATTTAAATGAGAAACAAGAGATATTTGAAGGAAATAATAAATATAACAGCTTAATTAGAGAGCAGCTAAATTGAATAACATATTTTAAATGGAAAACAAATACTACATCAGTGTAGATATTTTATGCATTTTGATCCTTGAATTAGAAATACATAAAAATGTATTTAAAAGGTGTACAAGCTTTTCAGAAATATGACCCCCTAACAAACTTGGAAGTTTCACAAGGACATTTGTGCTATATCTGCCTGACTCATTCTTTTGTGATTATCCCTCTGAAGGCAGGAGAAAGTGGAGTTTTGTGTGGTTAACATTTTATCAGACATTCAATTATAAGTTACTAAACTTTAGATTTGGTGAAAAAATACTATAAAAATTAGGTTTAAAATAATGAAATATCCACTGCAAAATGAGAGTAAAGACAACATATTGTAAAACTGGCAAGAAAGATTACTTATATTAAATCCAGGTAATAAAAATAATCATAAAAATCATGCTGAAACAATTGCACTTTTCCAATCATGTGATAAAATGTTTTTACCAATTGCAACTACAATTGACCTGAAAATAAGAATAAAAAGGGGTCACTCACCTTTTACATCATTTGCTAATTTCTTGGCTTCATTAAGAATCCCAAAGCTTTTCTGAAGAGAGCCTTTGGCACCTTCCTTTAATGAACCCTGAGGACCTGTTGCCTATAGACAGAAAAAGAAGTGTCACAATAAAAACCAGAGAATTACGGAGTAGAGGTATCTAGAAGGTTGTTTTTATACAGGGTTTACTTTTAGGAAAGCATTCTGGGCTACAGATTTAGAATAATAAATTAACAGCACATATTGGTGATTAAAATCAGTAGACCAGTGGGCGAAGGGAAGGCCTAGAAGAGAACCCTTTGGGTTCCCAAAACTTAAGGGACAAGTATAGAAAGTGGGGCTAGCGAGGCTCCGGAGAGGACAAGAGAAACCAGGATACTATAATGTTATGAAAGTGAAGAGGTGAAGTAGCTGAAAGCATGAGACTGCAATGTTGCAAGGACATATCTGCTCAGTATCATCAAGGGCTGAAGAATAGGCAAGCAAATGAACATCTAACCAGCAGTTCTCAACCTGTGGGTTGCGACCCCTTTGGCGGTCGAACGACCCTTTCACAGGGCTCGCCTAAGACCATCCTGCATATCAGATATTTACATTACGACTCATAACAGTAGCAACATTACAGTTATGAAGTAGCAACGAAAATAATCTTATGGTTGGGTCACAACATGAGGAACTGTATTTAAAGGGCCAGAAGGCTGAGAACCACTGATACACATCCACTGACGTTATCCCTGAGCACATTTGGAGTGAGGAGTGCTGGGAGGGGGGGGGGGGGAGAGCATTTCCTGTCCCTTAGGTGTTGAAATGAGGAAGAATACTGCTCCTTTTCTAAACGCATCTCAAAGCACTATGACAAAACAAAGTCTCCCAAATGACAATCTCTGAACCACATCATCTCCTGGCAAAGGGTATTTATTAAGGCTTGGATTAAAGAGGTGACACAAAGATAATAGAATGATATGGGAAAAGAATTGTTTAACTTGAATGTCTAGTTATCCATTTTAATAGTGTTTGCTCCTCAACAATCATTACATAATACCTTATACCAAGAGATAAATAAAATAAGATCTGGTTAAATTTTAAATTGGAAAAGTATTGCAGGGTGCAGGAAGAGCTAAACACTTACTGCTGAGGTTATAAATCTGAATGCAGGCTATCCCAGACATAGCAATCTTCAAAGACAATTGCAATGACTTAATAACTTTTCTTTATCAATCATATTATTTGAGCATTAAACTAGGAAAGATTACACAACTTTATACTGTTGTAATAAAATTTATTTGAAGGTGTTATACCAACAGCTTTCATCTAAATAATCTATTGTTTACAGAACAGCTTGATTATATAATGCTATGATATCTACAAATGAACATATGGGAAATATATACATAAATAAAAAGTGACATTGTGTGTATATACCTTGGGAATTAGATACAATAACATCACGTGTCATTTATCTTGAAAAAAAAAGTAAGAGTGTCAATGTAAATGGCACAAATCCAGTGTACCTTATTTAAAAAAATAAGCCTCAATTATCCATTCAGGTTCTATATTTGTTTCAAATTTACATGCCATTCTTACTTCCTTATTTACAAATTTTCTGAATCAAAACAGGTTAGAAAAAAAGTAGGATAAAGATTCTCCTATTGGCGCTTGAAAACAGCAGGAGTGACAGCTGATTATTGGTCTGACACCGAGGAGGGAGAAAACTAAGTAGAGAGAAGAGTGTTTGAAGCTCAGGATTTGGAGTCAATAAGAATAGGGAGGGAGTAGGTTTCCGTAGATGCCAATACTATCATAGTAAAATAACTCATGTTGACATGATGACCCTGAGTCATCAAGGTCATGTGGGTCATTCATAATACAGATCAAACCAGAGAGAGAAAGATTTCCTTACAGACTTGAGGTATGAATGCCTTTCTACAGAAACATAATTTAGCAAGCATTTAACATCCAAAATTTTAAAGCTAATCTCAGTTGTGCAAATTGAGGCATAGGGGAAAAGGAGGGAGAGTTGATTTGCTGTGCATTAGAAAATTAACACAGTGAGGTGAGAAAGAAGAGAGGGAGAAGGGTCAGACAATCTAGAAAGAGGCTAAATTCTGAACTGTGGAAATTGTTGAAGGACTATGATGACTAATGTTCTTTCTTTTTCTTCTTCTTCTTTTTTTTACATTTTTTAACAAATTTATTGATGCATAAATAACTTTTACACATTTACAATTTGATAAATTTTGACATAACATGAAACCATCACCACAATCAAGGTAAAGAACATTTCTATCAATTTTTTGTTGTTGTTGTTAATACTCACCCAAAAATATTTTTCCACTGATTTTTTTAGAGTGTGTGGGAGAGAGTGAGGGTGGGGAGAGAGAAAGAGAGAAAGAGAGAGGGAGAGGGAGAGAGAGATAGAGATAGAGAGAGAGAGAGAGAGAGAGAGAGAGAGATTGCTTCCTGCACCTGCCCCAACCAGGGCTAGGGATGGAACCTGCAAGCCAGGTATGTGCCCTTGACTGGGAATCGAACCCAATTCCCTTTGGTATATGGGCCGATGCCTTAACTATTGAGACACACCAGCTAGGACTCCATCAATTCTTTTTAATTTCTTCCTTCTACCTCTTCTTGTCTTTCCCTAATCTCCACACAAACACTGATCTGTTTTCTATCACTATTAGTTAGCAATTTATAGTATTTTACATAAATGGAATCATCCAGTATATACTCTGGCTTTTTTCTTTTTCTTTTCTTTTCTTTTTTTTTTTTAATATATTCCACTGACTTCCTACAGAGAGGAAGGGAGAGGAACAGAGAGTTAGAAACATCGATGAAAGAGAAACATCTATCAGCTGCCTTCTGCACACCCCCTACTGGGGATGTGCCCGCAACCAAGGTACATGCCCTTGACTGGAACCGAACCTGGGACCCTTCAGTCCGCAGGCCGACGCTCTATCCACTGAGCCAAACCGGTTAGGGCAACTCTGGCTTTTTTCATGCAGTGTAATTATTTTGACATTTACCCACGTTGTGTGTGTGTGTGTGTGTGTGTGTGTGTGTGTGTGATTTCTTTTGCTGGTGGGAAGGGAAAATGGGGAGTTGTTCAATGGTTGTATAATTTCAGTTTTGCAAGATGAAAGTATAGAAATCTGTTGCACAAAAAATGTGCATATATTTAACACTACTGTATTGTACACTTAAAAATGGTTAAGATGGTAAATGTTATGTTGTGTCTGTACATCATTTTGGTTTTAATTTGTATTTTCTTTGTAACTAATAATGTGGAGCATATTTTCATGTCCTTATTTACCATCTTTTTTGGTGAATTATCTAAGTCTTTTGTCCATTTTTTATTGGATTATTTGTTCTTATTGAGTTTTGAAAGATCTTTATGCATGACCTGATACAAATCCTTTATCAGAAAGTACTTTGCAAAAAAAAAATCCCTTAGTTTGTAGCTAATAAGGGGTTGGATTTAACATTGTCAAGAATTTTTGTATCTATGTCCATATGGAATATTGGTCTATAAATTTCCTTTTTTTGTAATATTTTTGTCTGGTTTGTATCAGAGTAACTGGCCTCACAGAATGAGGTGAGACATTTTCTCCTCTTCAATTCTCTGAAGAAATAATTATTTCTTTCTTAAATGTTTATTGGAATTTAATAGTGAAGTAATTTGGACCTAAATATATATGTGTGTGTGTGTGTGTGTGTGTGTGTGTGTGTGTGAAGGTTTTTTAAGTACAAATTAAATTCTCTAAGGAATACATGGCTATTTGAGTTATTTATTTCTGAGTTAGTTTGTGCTTTTCAAAGAATTTGTCCATTTCATTCGAATTGTTGAATTCTTGGCATCAAATTGTTTATAATATTCTCATTAACCTTTACTGTCTGCAGAAGCTGTAGTGATTTCACACCTTTTATTCCTGATACTAGATATTGCTGATTTTCCTGAATTTTTCTGATTAGTCTGACGGGATGATTATCAACTTATTGATCTTCCACTGGACCTTTGTCCCCTCATCCAACAACATGGCTGAGCTCTGACTGAAGTCCATCTGCTGACAGACATCCCTGCGGCTAAGTTCCTATCTTCTTGCATTTATGAATATCGCCTGCCTTTGCTTCCAGGCATCTTGTCTTTCTTGCTTTTCAGGAAGCCAGTGTTTTCTTCCGGAATCCTTATTCAATTACGGGACAGTAGCAACAAGGTCAGGAAAGACAGGGAGGCAGGGAATTTTGATGTGTGGATGGAAGACAAGTATTTCAGTTGCAAAGGATTGTGGAGTTTATAAAGGGCAAGGGTAGTAGAGCTTCGGCTATTTGGTAGATTAGAGTCAATTTCAGAAAAGTTTAAATGTCAGACTAAGGAAACTGGACAATAAGCAATGTTGAGCCAGTGAAAGTTTCTGAGTAGGTGTATACCATCAGAGTTAGTCCAGGATGATGAATTGCGCAGCTGTGTGGGAGGAAAGGATAGATCAGTTGGCTATTTCAATAGTATAGGCCAGCGATTTTCAACCAGTGTGCCATGGGACCCTGGTGTCCTGTAAGAATTTTTAAATCATGCAACACCTGACTATTTAGTCAGGGTCACTGACCAATTTAGATCGTCAAATTAAAAAAAATGACAATAGATGTCACAACAATAGCCATCTGGTGTGAATTAATCATCCTTATTTTTTTTTGTCAGGTTGGCAAAAAATATAGTATTTGGTGTGCCAGTAGTTTATGTGTGACATGAGATAAAAAAGGTTGAAAAACACTGGCATAGGACAGAAAAAGGAGTTGTAACCTCAGGCAAGGGCAGTGGAAGTAAGATGTTTGGGTTCAAGAGATGTGGAGGAATAAGACAGGTTTCAATGTTTTGAGAAGCACTTCAAAATATTAAAGAGCTAATGGCATACAGCCATCAATCCAGGTTTAAAAGACAAGCCTTTCGTATGATCACAGAATGGAGAACACTAACATGTTATGGATGAACAGAACGGTTTCAACTCATTGGAATTTGGAGAGCTCCTTTTCCAACAATGCTTAGTAAGGCACTGAAGCACGTCAACAATATCAGAAGAGGTGATGAAGCAGCATTTTCCAAGCTAATTATACTTCATACATATTCATAAGCATCACATCTGAGTTTCTGAGCTGCGTCTATAATGTATGTGAAATATAAATGAGGTTTTAGAGTTGCATAGCACTGTTTCTTTTTTTAGAGATTGTATTTTATAAGTTCTTTCTGTGTGTATATATGCAATATATGCATTATATACATATATAAATTGGATAAAAACTTTCATTATGTCACACATAATAGAATATGATTATATGTAGGTTGTTGTATGCTTTTATTAGTTAATAATAATTTATAAAAAATGTGAGATAATGTAAGATCATTAGAGAAGGAAATATACAGGAAAACATGTCTATAAAGATTTAACAGAGGGCTCGGCACATAACTGGCTTTTGATACATCTTAGTTTTACTCTTCCTACTGTTTCCTAAATATTTATAGTAACTCCTGTTAAATCATCATGTCATTGATTAACAGATGAATGAATTGATTAATTTACCCAACAAAAATATATAGCTGCCTCAAGCACCAGAGTGAGCACTGGTTATTCAGAGATACAAAGATTCTGCCTGTCCTAATGGTACTATAGTGGAATGAATAGGTAAACAAAACGTCCTTTATAAAGAGAATGATTACTGCCATATGGAGCATGAAAACTTCTAAGTGTTTTGTTTTCAGAGGGGGCTCCATTAGGGGCATAAGGTGTGAAGAAGAGACCTGAAGTTAAGTTTATCAGGTTGGTAAACCTGCACCCCAGTGATTTGTTATTTAAATAAGTAATTTAAAAATTTATTGTTTATATTACTGTCTATATTATATTTTATTATTTTTAAATTGAGTTAAATTTTCTAAATTCATTGAAAGAGTTGGCCCTAAGGAGAAATTCAGAATGTTTCTTTTTTAAAAACATGTTTATTTTTTAATTGATGAGAGAGAGAGAGAGAGAGAGAGAGAGAGAGAGAGAGAGAGAGAAAAGACACTGGTTGCCTCACACAGAATTGAACCCTCAACCTAGGTATGTGCTCTGACCAGAAATCAAACTTATAACCTTTTGGTGTATGGGATGATGCTCCAACCAACTTAGCCCCACACCGGCCAGGGCCAGAATATTTCTGTTTTTGATTCTGCTTTATAAAGAAAGTTTAAAAATTCAACAGCATGGTTTATGACCTATTCCATTATCAAATAATTTATTTTACAGGATAAGTCTTATACATTTCCAAAGGGATAATATGCTGAGATAATATATTACTTATATGATTTTAAATTTAAAATATTTTTTAATAAAGAAAACTGTTCAAAATGTGCATGGGTATATGTAAGGGCTGGCTATTAGCTGCAATATGTTTATGTATCATATATATCAAATAAATTTATATTTGGTATGTTAGACTATTGATAAAATCAGAGAGAACTTACTTTCTTACTGTAATAAAATAAATTCTCAGAAGAAATGGTGGAATGTAGATTATGTACATTTTAAGAATGTTTGAGAATATAAAAATGTGCATGTGATATTTAATGATAGATTAAGCTATTAAACAGTTATATAATTATTACCCTTTGCATAAGAAAAGTATGGACAGATAAACAACATTATAAAAATGTTTATTTGTGATTGGTGGGATTATTCACATTTTATATTTTCTCCCTCTTGCTATCTGTATTTCCTATTTTCCTCTAATGGACATGAACTGCCTTTGCAATAATTAAAAAAGGTCACACAATTTAAAATGAAAATCACTATGTATTGATTTTAAATGTATTTTACTATAACCTATGTTTTAAAAGTGCTACAGGATAGTAAAATAAAATAGTGATTAAAAAATGAGTAAAGAAACAAGCCAGTTTTTTTATTATAAACTGGTTAAAAAATACCCTTTAATTGTATTAAAAATATAATTTAATGCAGGTTGTTTGAAGCATCTGTCTTCATCTGATAGCATTAACACACTTTGATATAATAAAAAAAATTACCCCAATTTATTATCATTAAAAAAAGTGATGGCTTTGGTCTGAAATCTGCTGAAAGGCTGTATTAGTGCTGGCCTTGCACAGTAAGTCCTAACATGCAAGAAAGATTAGATGAGTCTCCAGAAGACTGGAAGCCAATTAGCACACAAAGGAGACTCAGGGATGGAACAGGAAATCCTCAAAATCATGAATATTTAGAATCAGGGACTGAATATTCAGCCGGATGAGAACACCAAGAAAGACAATCAAAAGAGGGTTTAAAAATATGTCACTAAGTGAGAACAGGTTTCACCCACTGCTGTGTGACAGCCATTGCTCCAGCACACACGGGGCCACCGGCTTGCTTCCAAGAGGCAGGGAACAGATAAGCTGTTGCGGGCAGGATGGGTGGGCCTTACAAGGATTCTTGATTTTGAGTCAAGGCAACAGAGAAGTATCTACTGAGTTAAAGAACGTCCTCAGAGGTCATAAGTTTTCTTTCCAGTTAATATCCAAAATCAAACTCAACATGGCAATTTTATCTCCTAATTTTTCCACCGCAGGTGGAAAACCTAACAGCAGGCCTGAGAGCACTACTGCCGTGAATAACAGTTCAAACTTATGTTGCGTTATAGCAGCATCCACAAGAGTTTCTGAGTTCTGAGTAATGATACAAACTCTGATTTTTAACAGTTGTTGCCCTGAATTTTTAGATATGTCGAATGCTGGATCAGAAATAGAAGTTTGCTTCTCTGTTTCCAAAAGATTTTTTAAAAATTGACTCAAATGAATGTATCCTGTACAAAGAAAATCACTAAAATTAGGGTGGCTTAATGAACACTACTTTTACACACAGGTTCAATATTTTTTCTGGGTTATTCAGATCCTTACACCTTTACATTTGCTATTGTGTGAAATACTCAGTTTATAGTTAAGTTGCTGAATTGCTGATGAAGAAGAAGAAATGCTCACTAGTTTTCTTAGCAAATTCAATTATGTCAACTATGGGTTTATGTCATTTTTTCCATTAGTACTACACTGGTATAAAATTTAAATTCCAATGTTTAGAAATATTAATAAAAAATCAAAATTACAGTTTGAATGACTTCTAAGTAGTGGATGACAGAATGAAATAGAAGGTATACAAGTTTACAATTTGACTGACTATATTTTATTGGGCCTTTTGAATGCAATATGTACTCTGCTAATATTTGCCCAGTTTTTTATGTAGGAAATAAAAACTCAAAAATGATCTTGCAAGTATTCTTTATGTATTTTGGTTCATCCAATTACACAAAGCAAATATTAAATAAGACAGGCTGAGAGAATACATTACCATATTTCTAGTCAAACACGCATTAGAAATGCCTTAATGTTTAATCACACTTGTGCAAGATTTACATTGTTTAACTATATGATTTGCTAACTAATATTAGTGGTGTCAAAAGAATCTTGCTACTATAAGGACTCAAAGACTAATAAGAAAAAAATTATTAGGGATGATGTTAGTAATATTAAAGAAGAGAACAGTAATAGGAAGGAAAAAAACATTTCCTATAAAGCAAAAAATGAGTTATGCAGGTAAAAGTTGGAAAGAATTATTTTTATTAGCATGACAAATAACAAACATAAATGATTATTGCAGGTTGACTGTAGGTTAAAATTCTGTTCATCTCTGATTGCCTTGTGGGTTGTGTTTCATAATGCTATTTATACATCAAGTATATTAACTATGTAGGTAAAAATTCTAAAGAGAAATAGAAAATGTGGGTATGAATAGTATCTCATATTTATCAATAAGTAGTTCATAAGCATCTTTTATTAGCACCCTAACTGTGTCAATGATAAGAGGAAGATATCATCTGGGGTAATTGAAGATTGAATATTAAATTAGATGAAAAATTAAGTTCTAAGTTTGGGAGACTATATTATAGGAATCAAGCCAAGGAAGGGATCAGAATAGACTATGTACTTATTTGAAGACACAGCTTCTAATTCCCAAATTCTGACCTGCTATCTTCTCTCTCAAATTTTATTTCAGAAATTCTAGCATGCCACTAGAACTTAATTCTTATCAATTAAAAAAAGAATCCTACATGACATCCATATTCAAACAGATGTACAGGCATTACCTCAAACTAACTAGAGAAAATAATTTTATTTTTCCTTTGAAATGTTCTTCTCTGTTTCCTACCTTTTATGGAGATACACATATCTTTTCAGTTCTGAAAATGGGGAGCATGCTGCCGTTCTAGATCCCAGCATCGGTGTTTGGAGATGGCAGGGGTTATCTACATTTAGTGATCAGCTGCTATAGACCACGTGTTACCTCTATGAACACCATGGACTGAAATTTTGATGTACTGAGGAGAATTTATGTGAAACCAAAGAGTAAATAATGTTCCTGCACATTTAAACTCATCATATGCTTCCAATGAAATGCTTTATTAAAATCCTAAAATAGTAGTTCCACAGCTTACCACATAGCCTATTTACAAAATGTTGCTACATGTAAAGGATAAAGATTTGCCACTATTGAAGATACTCAGATAATGTGTTAAATATACTTGGGAACCCAAGTTTATTTTGAACAATAACAGCAGCCAAGGGTTGCTTTGAAGGCAAAGGTTTCAATGGATAAAAACAGTGTAAATAGTTTAGAACCATATGATGTGATGTGTTTGGCAACAGATGCACTTTGTAGTCAAACTTCACATAGAACCCACTTGTGTGCGACTATAAGCAATGTGTTAATTTTCAAAGCACTTTCTTGCTGATGACGTTTGGAAATATAGTGATAAATTTTGCTGCTCAACATCTTATGTTTGACTGTTTTTCTCCTGTGACTTGGGTGGCACAGATCTGCTTGGCAGACCTTTATCAGTAGTAAGTGGTGGGTGGCAGAAGAGTTCTGCTGTGATTACAGTCCACTGAGAGTTTGTTTTGAGTAAAATGTAAAAGGAGCCTGCCTTTGAAAATAATTCAAAACAAAGATTCTATTTTACTAGGATTTTCCAGAATGCCTTTAAATTAGAGAAATTTAGGTACTTATTCAAACACTTGGTCTTCCATTCTCAGTGCATAATTCTATTTGTCTCTTACCAGTTTTGTAGCTTCATGTGCAAGGCCTTTAGCTTCTTTAGCAATTTTGTCAGCTTCATCAATATAGTCCTTAATATTGCTGTAAGCTTTGAAGGCTGCGGTGGCATTGAAGGAGATGTTTTTAGCCTCATCAAGGATTCTGTTGGGATTACCCAATAAAAGAGCATTTGATAGTCAAATGAAGAACATCATATTTATAAAACATATGGCTTCCAAATAACCATGGCCGATATAATCATGATAATTCCAATCATAGTGGGCTATCTATTACTATATTATGGTATAGTTTTCAATTTAAACTCATCTTCCTAAATAATTCAGCTATGAAATAGTATGAACATATTATTAAATACCCATAGCATCCCCCACAGCTTCTGTAACCATGTGCACCAGGCAAGTATGTGCAGTGAGATGATGCTTTCATCATTTGTGAAGCACGCTGCACATTTCAGAGCACTTGTACCACATTCCTGGAATGAATTTCACAAAATCTCTCTAGGGAAGGTATATTTCCCAAGTGAAAATAAATGAATCTCAGAAAGTTAAATAACTTGTTTCAGGTCACATGTCCAACGTGTTGGCTCCAAGTCCTTGCCAATTAAGGACTTGGAGTCAGCATCTGCAGACTTCTAGCTTACTGTTCCATCTACTGCCCTTCATGCTAAATTGGCAAAAGTTTGTTATAAAATGAACTGTGCATGAGCCGTGCCCTGGGTCTTCAAACATTTACATTTTCCTTTGTATCAATGAGTATTACATATTGGAACAGAATTTTATATGTCTTATATTAAAAACAGATTTGTTTTGGAAAATGATTCTTGGGGCTGAAGCACCTATGTAATTGTAGGGAAGCATCCTAGTGTTACCTAGAAGGCTGTCCATAAGTCAAACACATCTCACCATCTACCCCTCCCTCCTTTGACCCTTATCAGAGTCCCAGGTATAGTGAGCTGTTATTTCACAGAGGAATGCATAGTGCCTCCTTGGAGTCTGAAAAGAAAAAAGACTTAAGTCTCTATGTATGGCCCCCCTTTTCAACAGCCACCTGATTAACAATGCATAGTTTGGATTCCAGTAAAAATATAAAACTGAAATTTGAAGCAGAATGTGTATTTATACATTATTATTTAAAATGCTAATAAGGCAACCGCTGTGCTCTCCAATAAAGAACAAAACCCAGTTTTTCTAAGTGTAGCCTCGGGCTATGCTCACTCCCTACCAAGCCATATTTGAATCCACTTTTAACTTGGACTTTTGATGTGACTCCAGTAGGGCGCCCAGACCATCCTAATTAGGCTCTTCCACAGAAAGGCCATGTAGTGCGTATGTTCATAATTACAGAAATCAAGATTTGAAAGAGACTGTCCACCATTTTTGTTACTCAAAACTTTTGGGCAAGTGTCAAGTTACATAGACATTTCCAACAACAGATGACATACCCATCAAGGACAGCAGATGAGGCATTCAGCTGAGCTGCATGGTTCTCAGCCTGGTACACCCTCTCGGCAAGCTTCCTGTCTTTCATTTCCCGGGAGAGGTCATCTATTTTATCTTTCAGCTCTTCAGACATGGGTGGTAATTTAGTTTGAATGTCTGTAACATACTGTTATGTAGAGAAAAGAGGGTGTTTTAAGTAAGTGAATCCAAGCCTTCACTCATTTACTAATTACTCTCAGATATAATTATGCATCCTTCGTTTTTTTATGAAACTTCAAATTTACTAACATAGCAAAAAGAAAATGGAGGATAAAAGCTGTTATTTAATGAAGAGATAGGAAATATAGAAAGCCAATTTACACCAAGAAGAACCAAACTATCTTTTTTAAAAATTGTTACTTCACAGGTATAAATGCACAAATGATCCTCATTAGGATCTTTTAGACCATTTATGTTTATATCACCATATATCACAGTGTCCACTGCATTAGAAAGTATGTTAAGAGTCTGTTTGTAGATTTAGATTTCTCTTTTAACTAACTTTATATGAATATTGAAGGAGATTGTAAGTGTTGCCCTAGCAACAAGCAATGTCCTTCAGTGTGAAAGAAAATTCAAGCTTGTGGGAGTAGATGATTATGCTCACACAGATATTACTATCTATTGGGAGAACAATAGGAAGTTCTAATTGTTGCCAATAGGTGGGCACAGTCACAATAGAAAAATGCAAAAACAATTTTACACCCACAAGAAAAAACGTTAGCATTTGCTTCGATTACTGAGACTTCTCACTGATTCCCATCTGTGAAAGCCTATGTCATTACCATCTTTCTTTTTATTTTGGGTTTAATCAAATACTCACGTCTATGACTGAGTTGATTTCATCTGCAAGACGATTGGCTTCATCAAGTATGTCATTGCCTTCTTTTAAAGTGTTCTCAGTTTGTCGTTTTCCACTTTCAATAGCTTCTTTCTTTTCCTGCAAGACAGCATGAACACACCATCAAAATGCTTTTAGGTAAAACCCTATCCAGCCCCATATTCCCGACTTCCCTGAGCTGTCTGAACAAAGGCGTTGCAAATAAGGTATGCCATGTTGACAATGAGGCTGGATGAGAGTAATATGAACTACTCAGCCAATCCTCCAAGAGTTATTTTATTTAAATGCCTGTAAGGTACTTCATTCCATTGTGAGAAAGTCATCCGAGAGAGGAAAAGTTATGTGATGGTAGCTGAGGAATTAAAAACGATTTTTAAAGCAAGATGAACATCCATTTTTTAAAATATATTTTTTATTGATTTCAGAAAGGAAGGGAGAGGGAGAGAGAGATAGAAACAACAATGATGAAAGAGAATCACCAATCGGCTGCCTCCTGCACAACCTCCACTGCGGATTGAGCTTGCAACCTGGCATGTGCCCTGACTGGGAATTGAACCGTGACCTCCTGGTTCACAGGTTGATGCTCAATCACTGAACCATGCTGGCCAGGCTGAACATCATTTTTTAACTAAAATGTAAGTGCTAAATATGTATTACTGAACATGGGGTAGTACCATAAATTACATTGAAACTAGATATCGAATTCCAGAATCTATGTGCCAATGAGTATTTTGTGAGCATATACATAAGCAGATTTATTCTATGGGAGGTCTTCAAAAAATGAAAAGAAATTGAATTTTTAAGGGAATTTAGAGAAGTACTTTTTAAAAAAAGAGAAACTAACACATGGAAGACTAAACTTAATGGAAACTCTCATAAGAAGAGAGCAGATTCTAAATTTTCTTTGAAACTGATAGCTTGTCTCAGCACTACATGAAACTCATTGAGAGTAAAATCATTGAGAGAGAAATAGTGCTATTTCTTTATTTGGAGCATAACTTTGCCTGTTTTTTTTCTCTTTTACTTCTGACTCCTTTGTATTCTTCCAATCATCTTTTTACATGTAAATTTAACTGCATCAATTATAATTTTAAGCCTCTGCCATTTACGTTCTTTTACATTAATAATAATGTTACTTTATATATTTATTTTGACCTTAATTATGTGTCAGGTAGTTTATAAGCTTTTCTCACTTAATCCTACACTAACTCCATAGGTCCTGTGTATATCACCTTTTTTAAAAATAGGAATAAATAAGAAAAAACAAAAACTCATGCACAAATAAAAATATGGTGGTTACCAGAAGGAAAGGGAAGTGGGGGAGTAGTATAGGGGGTCAAATATATGGTGATGGATGAATATTTAACTTTGGGTGGTAAACACAATGCAATATACAGATGATGTGTTATAGAATTGTACACTTGAAACTTATAGAATTTTATTAACCAATGTCACCCCAATAAATTTAATAATAAAAAGTAAAGAAAAAAAAGAATAGAAAATTGAACAAGTTATGTGACTTTCCCAAGGTCACACAGTTAGTACAATGTAGTTAAGATCCAAACCCTGGTCTATATAATGATACAGCCTGGGTCTTGAGCTGTGAAAGCACTGACTCTCTAATTATAGAAACGACATTTCTTATTTGCACTGGGAAAGCACAAATTTCACACCCTTCTTTCCCTGCCTTTTCACCAACCACTTCAATGTGTTGCCAGGTACATACACCTCGTTCCTGCCTCTGAGCCTTTACACTTGCAGTTCCCTTAACCTTGTGCCCTTCCTCAGTTCGTTGTCTTGCTTCTTCCTTCATTTTCTGCTGATGGTCACTTCCCTGATCACCTACCTAAAATAGCGCTCATCTTTATCTCAATTATTTTCTATATACTGGAGGACAGTTATTCAGGCTACAGCCTGCTTTCGCTGGGATCCAAGCCCTGCCCACTGTCACAAGGTATGAAACCTGGGCAAGTAATATAGCCTCATGTGAAATGTGCTGTCTCTGGCTACTCAAACTGTGGCCCATTGAAGCATTAGCATCACCCAGAAGCATGTTAGAAATGTACAATCTCAATGCCTTTTGCGAACTACCAACTCAGAATTTGCATTTAATAAGAACTCCAGGTGATATACACTGTAAAATTTGAGAACTAGCTTAGAACACTACCTGGAATATAGTAAACATGATGTAATTATTGACTATTATATTACCTTATTTTGTTCTTCTTCTTAGCACCCACTTATCTGAGTTATATTCTATTGGATGGCCACAAACCAACCAAATGTAGATAATATTATTTCATTTTTTAATAGATTAAACCATCTTAATTGTGCATGTCATTTAATGAAAATCAGCAACACCAATTCATCACAATATTCATATATAGGGACCAGTGGAAACCACAGCCTGCTGAACTGTACGTGGCTGATGGAGGATAACATATTGAATGCATCATGTAATGTCACTAAACATATCACTTATTATTATATTAGACCATGCTCCAGAGTTTATGACCATTTTATACGCTACTCGTTTATTGCTTTAGTGACTATCTTCCTCACTAGAATAGAAATTCCATAAAAACAGTCTTATATGTCGTTGTATTTCCAATACCTAAAACATTTCCCTCAATAAATATGTGTGAATGAATAAATGAAATTAGAGTCCATTCCTGAAACTTGAACGGTGACAGTTGGCTTATCAGTTACTCCCTTCACTGGCTAAAACAGAGGAAGTTTTGATATGTCATTCCCTCTTCAGGGACAATAAACATAGGGGTAGTCCTGATGCTCCTGGTAACGTCATATTTTATCTTCCAAGGATCTGACATTCTTTTACATAACTATAGCCCATAGCTTTTGCATGCACTGATTTAAAGTTATGCCATGTACAGACATTCAAGAATTTTTTTCAACATGGCTTGTTTAATGAATCAAGGTACTTTACAATGCTCCCCCCAGTTATTCAGATGCAGTCTTCGGTTTAAGGACCATTGATACTTAGAATAAAAACCATTTCTGATGACTTTAGGTGACTTGTATTTATTGGGAGGCACACAAGTAAACCATTCTATGCACTAGAGTAATTGTGGAGGCAAGCAAAGGAAGGGCATCTCCATCACCCTGGGTTAGGATGGGCTTCACAGAGGACCTGACCTGCATGTTAAGTCCTGAAGGGTGAGCACTAGCTAGTCAAAATAGAAGGCAAAGAACATTCCAGAAATAGGGGAAAACAATGCCAAGGCACAGGGAAAAAAAGATAAAACATTTTGGGAAATGTTTTATGTGGGAGGGAGAATATTTCCACATGTACATTAGGAAGAGCTGCACACATTTTGGTTTCAATTAAGTAGTGAGTTAGAATCTCCGTAAAAGCTCCATTTGAGTCACTTTAGGGAATCAACTGTTATGCAAGATCAGAATGTGTTCTTTATCATACTAAAGCAGAAGTAATGAGCTGGAGATTCAGGAGATTTCAGAGGTGGCTAACTTTCAGATTAGACACTGATAGAATCTAGTTTTGAGCCGAGGAAAAAAGTAGATATTTGGAGGATCTAAATATTAATAAAAGTATACATATGACTTTTTAATAATTGTCGTTTGCTTATTTGTTCCATTGTTAATTCTCACCTGAAGATACTTTATTTAATTGATTTTTTTAGAGATAATGGAAGGGAGGGAAGGTGTGAGAGAAAGAGGAAGAGAGAGGGGGAGAGAGAGAGAGAGAAAGAGAGTAACATTGATGTGAGAGACACATCAATTGGTTGCCTCCTACATGCCCTGACTGGGGCCAGGGAATGAACCTGCAACCCAGGTACATGCCTTTGTGAGAGTTGAACCCACAACACTTCGGTGTGCAGGCTGACATCTACCACTGAGCAACACCGACTATGACAACATATGACTTTTTTGTGTGTTTGTTTCATGACACTTTATTTATTCATTGAAAAAAAAATTATGGCAGACACTGTTGTAGGCCAAGGGAATAGAGTAGATAAGAAGATGCACTCCTCATGGCTTATCTGGAAGAGGGAGAAAATAAATGAGAGAATAAATGTATATTTTTAAGCAATGATGAATGATATAAAAGTAAATAAAGAGAGGGAAGTAATAGAGAATGATGTAGGATATAAAATTCCCAAGATAGAAAGCTTCGAGTGGTTAAGGAACAAAAAGGAGGCCCATGTATACAGAATTATTCTCCAAAAGTATGCCATAGGGATAATTGAGTGATTCTGTTTGAATACTAAAATTGATTATAGTTCTAATTTTAACTGCTAATTGGATCTTAATTCATTCCAGAGCTCAGTAAATTAAACACCTTTTGTATGTGTCATGTGTGTGCGAGAGAGGGATGATGCATGTTTGGGTTGGATTAAAAGCCAGCAAAAGCTGTCTTTCAGTCAATCCTTTATCTAGCAACTCACTATTTATTTTCTTTGCAATCCTTCCTTGTATAAGGTTATAAGGACATGCTCCTTTGTTTAATTGAATTGCTCACCTTCTCTTTGCCCATTGGCACAAAGGCCCTCTGCCTTCTCTCCATTGCTGGAAATGCCCTTCTAACCTGGTGGTTTCTAGAAGGTTGCATTCAAAGCCTTCTATGATCTGCCTCCAAATACTGTTTCCAGAACCATCGTCTCCTACAGACTTTTATGTAGCCTATGACTGAGTTTTACTGCTCTTAACTTACACTTTCAGAGCCCTGTGTTTGGGCCCAAGCTGCTCTATCATTTCTATCAACTTCTCTCAATTTCTGCTATGATGACATCATCTCTGTGATTCTTCTAGCCCCAATTAATCATAGGAGTACATGTAGTGAAAGGTTAACATGCCTGAATTTTTAGGAGACTGTACATTTTATGAGGTCAGGAGTCATTCCTGTGCAACCTCAGTCACCCTGGTTACCAATAGCACCATCACATGGTAGATGTCTGACAGACTTTAAATACTACCCTGGCCCATTTTCCCAGCCTTATACCACACTACTGTTCAATACAAAACGGATTCTCTAGTTTACATGAACCATTCACAAATCCCAGAACTGTAATTCTAATCCATGATTCCACTATTTCAGTGTATCCACTAACTTTTAGGACAAACACAAAACTCCTTGGCTTAGTCTTAGAATGAAATTCTCTTTCAACTCAAGGTCTGGCTCTATCTTTGCTGACTTTCTATCCCCTCACTGGTTCACATGCAGTTTTCATTCCAACCCTATCAAACCACCGAATTTTCCCAAAATGTTTTATCTTTTTTCCCTGTGCCTTGGCATTGTTTTTCCCTATTTCTGGAATGTTCTTTGCCTTCTATTTTGACTAGCTAGTGCTCACCCTTCAGGACTTAACATGCAGGTCAGGTCCTCTGTGAAGCCCATCCTAACCCAGGGTGATGGAGATGCCCTTCCTTTGCTTGCCTCCACAATTACTCTAGTGCATAGAATGGTTTACTTGTGTGCCTCCCAATAAATACAAGTCACCTAAAGTCATCAGAAATGGTTTTTATTCTAAGTATCAACGGTCCTTAAACCGAAGACTGCATCTGAATAACTGGGGGGATTTTAAGACACCAGTTGCTGGGTCCTACTCGCAGTTTCTCAGTTGATAGTTTTGAGTGGGGCCTGAGAGTCTGCATTTTGAACGAGGTTCTAACTGATTCTAATGCTGCCATTTTGAGGATCATACAAGGAGGATCAGTACTTGGCATTAACAATTTCTGTGTTCAGCACATCTCCTGAATTTAGCAGGAGCTTGATAAATGTTTTTAATAATAAAAATTACATGCTTACCTTTTAAAAATAAAAAAAAACACATTTGAGTTTGGTCTCACTAGTATTTTACCTTCTTAGCGGGCATAGACAAAAGGAAGTTATTTATTTTTAAAAATCAGCTCATTATTCCATCAAATGGATACAATGTATAGGTTGTTCGCACATCTGTATGCACATCTAATTAAGCCAGGGGAAGTTTTGGAATATGGACCCTGGGCCACACCCTAGACCAGCCAACTCAGTCTGAGTGAGAGTCCATGAAACTGGTCTGTTTCACAAACTCTCCAGGTCATTCCTTTCTAGCCAGTCTAGTGCCAACCTTGGGAATCACCTCTAATCAGCCTTGGCAAACAGCCTTAAACAAGCTGTGCCTTCCCACGGTAATTGCATCAGTTTTTCTAATTACTCCAGTAAGGTTTGAACAAGCCTTTACCTAAGCATGGCATATGAAATGAAAATATGTAAAGGACCACTTAGAACTACAGAACTGACTATATAAGCTCCAGACATCTCGGGGCGCAGGGGGGAGGGGGACGCAGGGAGGGAGGGGGCGCGCAAAAATTATGGCTCCTAGTTTTAAACATCACTAAAAGGAAGGAATAGCTAAAAGCACCATTTACTGTGCCACTATAACTCTTCCTGAAATACTTCCTAGATGCTTATTATACTTTCCACACAGGTAGTTTTAATTTCTTAAACTGTTGCCATAAAATGAAGGGGTGCACCTCCGGGTTAGTCACGCCACCGGTGTGTGACGGAGCCGGATGAATCATGCCGGGGCCTCCGACATGAGGACGGCCCAGCATCCTGCCTCGCTAGATGGTGCTTTTTCTTTAATACTGCCAGCACGTCAGTAGACTACAAATTGGTTCAGATTAGATACATCAGTTAAGGAAAAGTGAGCCTCTTCAATCTTCTATCAAAATGACAAGGTTAAGTCCCAGGAGAGAGATTGGGGGAAAAAAAAACCTTTAAAAATTTAATTTGTCCTCCGCTTAATCCAAAGTAGAATGGACAGAAATGAGTAGATAAAAAAAAAATCCAGATTCGTTCTGTTCAATTAGCATTCCACATATATCCAGGGCACGTTTAGTTATAGTTGAAGGTGAGATTGTATGTTAGATTGTGGTCTGTCTTTTCATATCTACAGGGGGTCAAGTACTTTTGAAAACAGCAAAGGTTAAGTTTGTTTCTGGGGGAGAAAATAGCTGTTGTTGAATTTTAAATACCAAATACAGGTTTGTGCCATTCTATGTACTAAATTTACTCTTGGGAAAAGTGATCAATTTGCCATGGTAAGTAGTAAGAGAGAGAAGGAGATAGAGAAGAGAGAGAGAGAGAGAGAGAGAGAGAGAGAGAGAGAGAGAGAGAGAGAGAGAGAGAGAGAGATTGAGATTCATAGAACACATTGCAAAAAGAAAGGGACTCAAAATCTCCCAAAGCTCTGGTCTCTCTCTCTCTCAGCGAGCTGTTCCATATGTGTCCAAATTCCATGAGAAAATACTTGCACTTCTGTTATTTATGGCAATCAGATATCTAAACCATGGTGTATGGCTTAGGTTGGGTAGATTATAAAATCGTGCTATTAGTACTTGAAGGTCCCGAGACTTGCTGTAGTGTTGGGGGATGATGCTTAGAGACTGTAATAGACTTGCCCATGCCTGTACTTCTAGTTGGTGGCACAGTTGGCATTAAGACCAGTGACAAGCTCCTTCCACTGTATTGCACTACTTTTAAAAAGCCTCAATCATTTAAATTATCTACATTTTATGGACAGTGATTGATGATTTAAAAAGGAGAAAAATCATCATTCTCTGTTCTGCTCCTTTCGGAGTTATCATGCCCAATCTCTATAAATGCACATCAACTCAGCCAGCCATGGTCACCTCCACCCCACCCCACGGCACCACAGACAGATGAAAGAGCCCTCAGACTCACCTCCAGAGCAGTCATGTTTTCCTGGTTTGCTGCAGCTAAGCGATTAGCTTCTCTGGTTTTATCCGTGGCTTCTCTCAACAGGTCCCAAGCATCATCAAGCTTGTTTTTGTGATCTGTCAATTTCTCCCCGAGATCCTTCTCCATTTCTTCGTTCTTCCCCCGGGGCTCTCCGAACACCTTCTGCACCTTCTTCAGCAGGCCTTCTGCAGCTCTGCAAGCACCCCCCACCCAATAACAGACAATGAGCCCTGTCACCTCCTCAGGGTTTATGGGTATTAGATTCTAGTACAAAGAGATGCTAACATTAAAAGAATGGAAACATCTATACTAATAAAAGGGTAATATGCTAATTAGACCGGACGTCTTCCAGACATCCTTCCAGATGTCCTTCTGGACAAAGCCACAGTAGCGGGGGCTGAGGCAGAGGCGGTTAGGGGCAATCAGGTCAGCAGGGGAGAGCAGTTAGGGGTGATCAGGCAGACAGGGGAGAGCAGTTAGGCGTGATCAGGCCAGCAGAGGAAAGCAGTTAGGGGAGATCAGGCTGGCAGGGGAGAGCAGTTAGGGGCATCAGGCAAGCAGCCAGAGGTGGTTAGGGGTGATTAGGCAGGGGAGCAGTTAGAGGCAATCAGGCCAGCAGAGGAACAGTTAGTAGCGATCAGGCAGGCAGGCAGAGTGGTTAGGGGCTATCAGGCAGATAGGCAGAGGGGTTAGGGAAGATCAGGCAGACAGGCAGAGTGGTTAGTGGTGGTCAGTCAGGCAGGCAGGTGAGTGGCTAGGAGCCAGTGGTCCTGGATTGCAAGAGGGATCCCAGATTGGAGAGGGTGCAGGCTCGGCTGAGGGACCCCCTCCCCCGTGCATGAATTTCGTGCACCAGGCCTCTAGTAAGACAATATTTAAAGAAGACTGACTATATGCTCAACCAAGCTGAAAACTGAAATCTGACAAGTGACACGACCATTTACATTTAAAATTAAACTCCCAAAACCCCACACATTTGTAATTTATCAGTAACAAAATTTCAATTGAAAAGGATCTCCTTCTCATAATTTGACTGATAAAATAAGTTTTGTGATTTATTTCACATACAAAAAAAAAAACACTACCTGATTCAACATAATGAGGCATTTCCTCTGTTACTTTGAATATAAGGTATGACTATACTGTTATGTTTGGTTAGAAACTGTGGAAAGAACTCTATGTATAAAGTATGAAGTCATGATTTTTATCTACTTTTGTTTTTCTTCTAAGTAATCTGAGAGTCTCCTGGGTTTAACGCTATCATTTTCCTAAAGTGGCAATATCAGCCCTTAAGAAAGGCTAAGTCCTTGAAAAACAGTATTTCTAAAACTAATAGGCATCACAATCCCCTGAAGTGTTTGTCAAAACATCGCTGGGCTCTATCCCCAAAGTTTCTGATTCAGTAGTTTTGGGGTGAGGTTTGATCATTTGATTTTTAACAAGTTCTTAGATGTTGTTAATGTTGTTAGTTTAGTATATATTATTTAAGTAGTACTAATCCCATCACTTTGAATCCCATCACTATGAATGTAAAAATGTATTTTTTTATTGAGTGTGTGGTCATATGGGTTAATTAGCATCAATACAATCACTAATACTATTATTTCCAACCTCAAGCTCCCAACCCTGATTTCAAAGCATTAAGCATTTATTATTTAACGGCTCTTATTTAGCATTCCATGAGATGACTAAACCTATAGGATGGCCTGTAAAATTCATACATTTATTTATTCAAAGGTTATTTCATCAAAATAAAAAAACTATTGATAGTTTAAAAGTTCCAAATAAAATCAATTAATAAAGCAAGCTCATATGCCTAACTATAGAAGGGACAGCACCAGAAATGATCAATTACTTGATTATTTATATGTAGGCTAAAACATATTTTCAATCCATTTTAGAGCAAGATAAATTATAACTAAGTAAATAAAAACTAAAAGCAAGCAAAGTATTTTATACTCATATATGTGATGAAAAATTTATAAAACGGTAATTTCGAAAGCTCAGTTTATGAAATGAAGACATAATAGACAATCTACTCACACCAACTCATCTTCAGCAACTTCTTTCTGTATATCTAGATTTTTCCTCCTCAATTCTCTCATCATCTGATCAATCTCTTTCTGAAGCCCTTGCAAATTTCTCTCAAAGTCCTTGTCTTGAATTCCTAGAGTTTCATTTACTTCTTTAGCTTTTTCATTTACAGCTGCAGGGGGTAAAACAAATTTTGTCAAATTAGTAAACAAAACTGCCACTTGCAAAAATGCCACTCAACATCTGCTCTTCCCCACCATCTCCATCTCCAAATGAAATGTGGTCTGCCACGGGTTCCTGCTGGGAAACCGAGGCAGTTAATACAGCAATCCTTAACAAACAGGGGAATGTGACGCATCTCTCCATAATATGCTTCTTTTGGGGGACATGGTAATTAAAGCGGTGTTTTTTTTTTTAATTTTTTACCTCAAAAGGAAGAAATACAGGAAAAAAAGAAGTGGCTTAAATCCTTTTTGGGATAAAGGGTAAAAAAATGAGACATGTAGCATAACACTTGGAAGCTGAAAACATAAGGTCTATATAGCTGGTAAGACACAACCATATTCAGTCTATCTTAAAATACTGAGTACAGAAATACTATCGGTGATGAGATATCTAAACACAAAACTGCCTTTGTACTTTAACACAGTTGTGTTCATGCTTTTAAAGGGTGAGGAAAGGAGCCCTGGTCTAGGGACAAGCGTTATAGATTCTCCAAGATACCTTCCAGCAAGAACACCCATCGTAAGAGTCTGTGTTTATTATGCATTAAATGGGGCTTCATATTGTGCTCCTCGGAAATTTAGGATTCTCCGTGTGCGTCAGGTATTACAAATGATGCCAGTTCTGCCAAGACTTTCTTTTATAGGTTGGTATTCTGGGGAAAATTTCATTTGAAAAACGAATTCTATGTCAAATAAAAATTTGAAAAACTGGTGAATCGAAACTTTCTTGCAGTTCTACCATTAGTTTTAGACCAACTTCCCCTGAAGTGTGTTCTATGGAACATTAATTTAACAAGTTGAAAGATTTTTTTAAACCCCTTTATCCATCAGACTCTTCTATAATATTACCTGTGAAAATCCTAGAATGAGGGCTCTGGGTTGGCCAGAGGCATTTTCTACCATTCAAGGCTGTATCCTAAGACTTCTCTAAGACATAAAGAGTCCTGAAGTTCATTTCTGTTCCTAGAGAAACTGTTCTGATTGGCATTGGTAAGAGCTGTTCCAAGGATGATATAGGCGGAGCTCTTGAAGCAGGTGCACCTCAGCAGACCAAGTAGAGCAGCTGTGGTGAGTGTCACATGGTGGGTAGGTACAATGGCTCTGAAATGTGATCCCCAAATGAGCAGCATCAGCATCACCTAGAAACTTATTAGAAATGCAGGCCCCACCACCGGCCCACTGAGTTAACAATTCCAGGGTTGGGGACCAGCAGTCAGTGTTTCCCCAAGTCCTCCAGGAGCTTTGGATTCATGCTAGAGAGTTTGACAATCACTGGGCTAGTAAAAGGAATTGAGTCGCTACCTCTGATTCCAAAATGCATCTTTCTAATTCTTTTTTCATGATACATGTCTTTGGTTAGAAAGTTGCTGCGGTCAGCCCCTCATTCCTGAAATAGCCACAGTTTAATTTGCAGAACAATTTGAATCAGGAGTTTTAAAGAACAAATATGGCCATTCCTAACCCTCTGGTACACATTATTGCTTAGGTGCTGTATTTCTAGAAGGTAGTGAGGGTGGCTCTTTCTTGGTCAACTGGTTCACACTCATACCTTGACATAAGCCAAAGAACCATCTCAAGAGTCCACTCCTATCGCTAGTAATATATTACCGAGGCTGTGTCATGTTTAACCTTGGACTGACTGATTTGAAAGCTCTTTGGTCCAGCAGACTATGTGGGAACAGTGCTAGAATGCTGGTAATTAAATCTAAGAAGGCCTCTACATCTTAGACTTCAAGAAAAACAATAGTAGATTTGGCTGTTCCTATAATGGACCAAAAAGGCATACCAGGATATTTGGTGCAGAGGAGTCTAAATCTAGCGCTAAGCATCTTAGTAGCCAAGGCATAGCAGAGGACAGAAATGAGGTACTTAATAGTTATACAGTATATGCAATATACAAATAAAATAATTCCTCAGGAGAAGCAAAGCTACTTTTCACAATGAACCTGAAAAGAAAGTATTCTCTGATGGGTACATTTATCACAAATGACAAATACTACTGTGATCTGAGAAACAGAAAAGAGAGGTGTCTAGCATTTATTAAGTCCCATTATATGTCAGGACATAACACTAATGGGTTTATATATGTTCACTCATTAATTCTAATAGTGTGTGGAATAAAATATAGTTCATTCATGATCTAATCAGAAGTCATAGCTTAGCACACTTTAAAAATTATACTGAGTTAGGAATGCCTTAGATTAATAGAGATTGATTATCTGTGAAGAGGCCATGACTTATGGTAGAAGATAGGATGAGTAAGGTATTCCATCTAAAAATGAAACTGAAAAAGATAAGGCCAGGCCGAAGCATTCACTTCTCCCACAGCCATTTACTGCCACTAAAAACCCCTAAGAGTACTGATGATTATTCCAATTATTATCATCGTAAGAGAACAAAAGGGTGTGGATATGTTGTATCACCCACTTACAGCTTTTGATAAGTTTCCTTTCCTTTTTTAAAAAACCCCCTATACTACCAAGTACATATATACATCTCAGTCAGGATTCAGTTTAACTCTAGGATATTCAAATTTAAGTTTTCATGAAATGTTAACAGTTGGATCAATTCTGCCAAAGTTCTTTTATGAAGGGCTATGGTCATGATTTTTGTAACCATTTCTATTTACCTGCTGGAAGAAGAGAGCAGTGTTCACATATTCCTCAGGTACAGGCTCACGGCTATCCCACACGGCACTTCATGTGAATTAGACAAAGGGGCCCCAGTTAGACAGCCACAACCAGACCGCCTGACTGATGCCCAATTTGGAAGACACCTTTGATGACACTGAGCCCTTTTCCCCATGGACAGCTTGTGGATGGTGAGCAAAGCCTGGGGTAAATATCATTTTCACTCTGCCCCCTGCTGGTGGCCTTTATGTGGTGCACAAACTGGGAGGTTGGGGGAACAAGGTAGAGAAGTAATCAGTACTGATACATGTATTAACGTTCATTCTTAGGCACCAATGTTTGATTAAAATGATAAAAGTCGGTTCCCAGGACAGGCTTCTGGGTGTTGAGTGTTTGAGACTGAGGCAGAAGGAAAAGGAAAGTTCCTGGAGTATTGACGAGTGCCTTCAGAGACCCAGGCACAGTGAAATAGCTGTATCTGCACTGGTATATACTATATATATTTCATTGCGGGAGGTAGATACTTCAAGTAGCATTAATGAAAAATAAAACCAGGAAAAGCACAACAACTTCATCAGGCAGAGGATTAACCACAGGAGTTAACGGAGATTTTTCCAGTTGAGCAATTTCATTTTCAGATCCTGACATGTTTTGCCTCAGATTAAGCCTCAGATTAAGATGCTGTTGCTGCTAGCAGTGGGGAATCATTGGGAGTTTCTTTCTCTTGTGGGCCAGTGATTCCCAAGTATGACCTGCCAGGATCTGCCTTGAAGGTTTATCTCATGGGCTGCCTGCCTTCATGGCTGTCTTACAAAGCAAACTACCTAAAATGCAGAGCACTGTAGAGCAATAAAAATGTTTCCATTTTAAAAAGCAAAACCACAAAAATAATCCAAGCCCTTTTCTACTTTCTAAACATAAGTGCATGTTTATTGTATATTAATAGATATTTCACAACTAGTGGGCTTTTTAGTTTTTTACTAGCTGTTTTCTTTAAGATTATCTCAATCCGGGCTTTTGACCAAAGCACTTTGATTCTCCATCAGATTGGCAGATGCCAAGAACTAACTCCTAGAGAGAGAACTGTGGGCTAAATGCACTGCAGCTCCGGGGAAGGCAGCACCTCCAAGGCCCCAGCAACAGATGTTCATTAAAACCACACCAAGTGTTTTTAAAGGCATTCTGAGAAATTTAAGTGCTGCTCTAATGTTCCGAGCAGATTGACAAAATTAGCTTACAAAATTAACCATCTTTTAACTAGATTTGAATACAAACAACAGCAAAGCATAATTTGCCCATTAGTTATTTAATCATGGCCACTCCTTAAAATGTGAAGCATTCCTAAAGGACTACCTTCAATTTACTTCTATCTGCACTCATAAAGACTAATTTACGGGCTGTTGTCACTACTTTAACACTCAGCAGATAATGCCCTTGAATAACTTGACCGACATACTTTTTAAAATCCAGCTCTCAAATTTAGAAGTGACATTGCTTGCTAGAGAAAGTCCAGTCCTGTATAATCCCTCTTTCTGTTTTTCCATTGGGAGAAATCATGATTACATTGTGGCCTTTGTCATACCTTCTGCATCCCGGACAAGTCCCTTAATGAAATCTCCTAAGGAGTTTGCTCTTGTGCTGGTCCTCTCAGCATCCTGTCCAGTTTGCTCGCCGTCTGCTGTCACTTTGGTAGCCTAATGATCCAAATTCGGGAAAAGCATAATTAATAGAGATGATGAAGCTACTGTTAGATAAACTCCCTCTGGCTATGTTTTCTTTCAGATATTACTTTGAGCCAAAGGCAATCAATGAATTATTGATCAGATGTACTGGAAGTGACGCCCTGTGCTCAAATATACAATTAAACTTTATTACTTCTTCCATTAAATGGGAATCAGAGAGCTGTATTTGGTCTTTTTAAAACCCTCGTTACAGGCAATGGCATAGAAGAAGCGATCAAGCACAATTATTTTTGAAATATTTTTAAGATATTGTTGCCAAAAATCTTTAATGAATTCCTCAGTCTCTATATGTTTCAGTTTTATCCATATTTTATTTACTGAAAAAGTGTGGAGTGTAGCAATAACAGAGGCCCAGGCAGTCTGTCTCAATCAGCTTGATCCTATAGATTCGGTTTAAATCAATACGTTAATTAAAGAAACAAAGTGGGGGAAATGCTTAGCTACTAAGTAGTAAATGCTTGTTTGATAACACTAAAGATGCCAGTAAAACATTAAAGCAGAGTAAATGCTAACTTTTCCCATATGTCATCACCAAAAAAGATGGGTGTTAATCACAGAACCATACATTACTGTCAACAAAATAAAACAGAACCCCAAAACAGCCTCACCTCCCAAAGAGAATCCGCATACAGTTTCACCTTATTCACACTTAAAGATACCATTTAGACACAATGGAATCAATTTCATGTATTCATAGTTAAGATATACCATGTTTAGCCAAATAAAAATGGCATGTGTTACATTAAAAGTTTCTTAAAAGATACTACAAGATTTAGAGGAACTTAAAATAGATTTACAGTTTATTTTTTATGTGTATGCACATGGTAATAAATATGACTTCTTTTAAAATAGAGAGATTGGAATAAGCTAACTATAGTTAATGAATCAAAGAATCACAAACTGCCTCAAAATAATTTGAATAAGGTCCCAGTTGGCAGAGTTATATTAATGCTCTAAAATCTTGTACCAGAGTGCTTGCATTCTAGATGCTCAAAGAATCTACATTTTTAAAAATATTAAAGTGGATTTTAAATAGAACTAAATGTCTGGCCAGCACAGAACATGGATGGAGATGCTACAGAAATTGTTTGCATTTTGTTATTTCCCAGGGGGCAGTGAGAGGTTTAATTTATGAAAGTTCTCAAAGTTTTGAAAAAATGGACCTAGCTGGTTTGGTTCAGTGGGTAGAGCATTGGCTGGAGAACTGAGGGATACCTGGTTCAATTCCTGTCAAGGGCACATACCTCGGTTGCAGGCTGGATACCCAGCCCTGGTTGGGGCATGTGCATGAGGCAACCAATCGATGTGTCTCTCTCACATCAATGTTTTTTTTCTCTCTCTCTCCCCCTCCCTTTCACTCTCTCTAAAAATCAACCGAAAAATATCCTCAGGTGAGGATTAACAAAAACAAACAAACAACCCCCTACACACACACACACACACACACACACACACACACACACGCACACACACCACAGATAAAGTGTACTTTAGTAAATTAAAAAAAAAGTTTTGTAAAAATGATAGCATATAAAGTCCAACTATTATCATATTTTTAACCAAGGATAAGAATCCATTGGGAGCTTTGGAAATTCCTCTTTACAGTTTGCAGTATATATTATACCCAATGATTTGGAGGGTGTTGGTCAATGTATTAGAATGCACTGGATTAACTCCTAAAACATTAATAATGAAATTATTTTAGCTTTTAGATTCAAGGCTCAGATGGGTCAAAAAACTTCTTACACACCCACACCACACAGACATACACAGGTATAATTTTTTAAATGTTGTTTTTGAATTACGAAGGCCAACAGCATAAGATGTTGGTCGTCTAAACTGCTTTAGATGTTTCTCTAGTCTGGACTTGGCTGTACTTTATGATATCACTCCTATTTTCTTTCACATGTCATAGAACACTATAATATGGGAGTTGATCTACATTATGATCATCTTATAGTATCTCATAAGAATTAATGCATCACCAACACTAGAATCTCTTACTATAGATAAAATGTACTTTGAACTTTAATTTTTTTCTTTATCAACATCTTACCTATATTACCAAAATATCATAATTTACATAAACATTTGCACATTTGAGTTTAACAATTCTTAATCATTCAAAGCATTGCATTTTTTTGAAAATACATGTGTATCGATACACTGTCCCTTTTAAGTTCTGGATAATCAAGATAGTATTCATTGCCTTGACTTCTACTTACCTAATTAGTTTATACAGTAAGGTGTAAGCATCATTATTAATAAACTATGATATTAAAATAATAATTCCACATGCCACGTGCTCAGAAACAAGTTAAAAGAGTTATGAATAAGACCCTATGCAATCAACTTCCCTGGCTTCCTTGTAGTATATGAAATGTGTCAAACTCCTCCCTTCTTAGGGCTTTGTTGTATCCTGTTGTCTTTGCCTGGAAGGAGCTTTTCCTCTATGCTTTCAGTGACTGGATCCCTGTCCTCCATTAGTGTTCAGTTTAATAAGTATCTCTTCTTGGTGTGGCCATTTCCAGGGCACCTATCTAGATTTCTGTACTTCCTGCAGCAAAACATTTCCTTCATAGCACTGCACTGTAGAATTACTTATTTATGTGTTGGCTTACCTGTTTATTGGCTACCTCTCTGACTACACAGTAAGCTCTAAGAGGGCAAGAACTTGGTCTATTTTGCTCATCACTTATATCTAGCTTCTAGTATGATGCCTACCTTAAACAAATATTGAGTGAATGTTGTTAAATATATTGACTAAACAATACTTTCTTAACTAATCTTGCCAACCTTATTACCATCCTTATTGCCTACCTTTCTATGAACATTCCTGTAAAGAGCTTTTGTTCATACTGTGGCTGCTTAACTCCTCTCCAATTATCCAAAATAAATCCAGCCTTCGAGATTCAGTTCCAACATCACCTGCTCTGTGAAGCCATCCCTGACGATTTTGCCCACGCTCCTCTTTCTTAGATGTTCAAAAACAATGATCATTACCACCATGCATGACTATTTTGAGTAATTATTTTGTTAGGTATTTTGCCATATCTATCTAACCTTCATCTTTGGGGGCTGGGGCTATGTCTTACCTCTCTTTGTTCCTCGGAGTGCCAGGCGTAGTGTCTGGCAAATTATAGAAGGTCAATGATGTTGAGTGCTTGGCCGATATAATGATAATCAAATCAACTATCCCTTTGATGTTCTAAAGCCTGTTGATGGAAAATAAAATCTCTCTCCATATGCCTTCTCAATACCATTCAAACTGGCCATATGCCTGGTGCTATGCTTGCCAGTGAATGTGGATGGCTGGGCAGTGTTCTGGGCGTTTTTCAGAGCCTCAGAAAAAGCTGCTGCTAAAGAGCTGTAGCTCAGTGCTTAAGAGGAGAGCCAGGCCTGAGAGCCTTCAGTTTCCGACACACTGCATTCTAGTCACTGGCTTCATGGCAATTCAAAACGACCCTGTGATTACACACTGGGTACCCTGCTGGTGGGTGTGGATGGGGGCAGGGGTTACGGGGGGCAGGGGTTAGGGGAGGGCAGGACTGATCAGGGCCAGCACAGTGCTCACTGAGAAAGAAGGCGACCTTCCCTCTGCATAGACAAGAGCTGCCTCTCTTGGATGTTGTCTAGAAGGGGAGGGTGTGGGGGGGTGGTATGAGGTTCCTGTACAAAAAGGCATTGACTTATGGTATTAACACTCTAAACGATGGGTGATCCAGTCATGCTCAGCTATACCCCAGATTGATATGTGTGTTCAGACGGGCTTACAGTACTCCCAAGTGTCTCATTTACTTTTTCTGGCTTTAGGGATACATAGAAGAAGGCATGATCCCTAGTTTTATACTGGTTAAAATAAAGATATGAGAGGTTAAGTGACTTATTTAAACTTACACACAGGGAATGGAGGACAAAACACACATTTTTCTGACAGAATTTCCCCTTAAATATTCTGTCCGTATCAAACATCCAGGAAGACTAGGAAAACACAGAAAAAGTGGAACATTCTGGGTGGGAAGAGAGACATTGCTCTAATGCAGTGGTTCTCAACCTGTGGGTCGTGACCATCGAAAAACACACATAGCATATCAGATATTTACATTACGATTCATAACAGTAGCAAAATTACAGTTATGAAGTAGCAACGAGAATAATTTTATGGTTGGGGGTCACCACAACATGAGGAACTGTATTAAAGGGTCGTGGCATTAGGAAGGTTGAGGACCACTGTAATGTATGCACAACTTTATGTGCATAAAGCTTTAGGTTTAAGAAAATTAACATTTAAAAATCCATATCAGAACAGCATGTAGATATATATTTTAAGTATCATGTCTCATTACACAGTAATTTAGTTGAAGAGTCACCCTTGTCAAAACCACCCATGAGAGACTCCATAAGGAAAGCCTATGACAAATGCACTGACAAATGAAGAGTGGTGATAGATAGTGGGATCACTGTGAAAACGTGAAATCCACAAAAGTCAGTTTCACCCAGGAAAGGCTATTGATAATGTTACAGATGAATGTTAAATAGTACATGATAGGAGCTATCTGTCTGGTACAGTTTGGCTCTTCTTGTGTTTTATTAAATTACCATCTCCATCCCTTAATCATCTTTCCTCTTATTCACTATTATCTTGTCCTTTGAGTATTTGACAAATGTCTTATCATTTATCTTAATATGCTGTACAATCTTCCTTTCATTCTTTATCTTTGATTTTCTTATTTTCACAACCTCTTACCTCTGTCCTATAATCTTTCTAGTGTTCTGTTGTAAATGATGCCTTATGCAGTACTTTGTACATATCTGTCTTCCTTTTGATTACCTTTTCTTCTTTACATTCAAGCTTACTCAAATAGGTATGTTTTTCTTTTATTTTTTTTCCTGGAGTATTTCTCTCTAGGCAGCATGCATTACCATTACGCGCACATTCATTTGCTTCTGAACAATGTAGCTGTTACTTTCTTGCTTTAGCTTGAGTAGTTCTCACTGTGCCTCTTGAAATCTGCACATCATTTTCTTGGTTGGATATTACTAGCGTCTCTCATTTTCTGCCTTCTTTATGTTAAAACTAGAATCTAATGGGGAAAATCTAACTACTGAATGGACAACATTGCTTAGATGCCATCCATTTTTGCATATACAGGTTTATGTGGATTTCCCACTGAAATTAAATTTCAGATCTAATCATTTATGTGCTATTCTCAGGGGTCATCTTCAAAAACTACCAGTTCTGTGTATGTCAGTGAAGTACTCCTTAGGCATGCTGCTAGGATAGACACACAAGGAAAGAGACAGGGAGCAACCAACTGACCCTGTGGAATGATAATAAGTCAGTTCCATGTGGAATTTCCCCCTAAATATTGCAGGTGTCAATTTTGAAAGTTCCGAATCAAACAAGTATGATTTATTGTATATCCTCTCTCTCTCTTTTAAAATATAATAGCAGAAATTATAAAAAAAGGTTCTTGGCAACTTAAACCTTTTAAAACTATAAACAAGGTACTGAAAACATATATCATTGATATTTAAATCATTTAAAAACTCAATCATTTTAGAAATGTTCAATCTTCATTTAAATTTGCTTTTAAATTGTACATAAGTAGTAAAAGACAAAGTAAATAAAGCTAAACATTGATATTTTACATAATCAGTCTAACACATAAATAACATTCTCCTCTTGTAGAATAAACATTTAAAAAATGTTTATTAAAGAAAAAAATCCAATTCAATAGAATTTTAAATATATTCCTAATTTCAGTATACTTTAGAGAAATTTAAAATCAATACTTATTTTTGGGTTTCTCTACCTTTCATCTGGTTGTTTGAATGCTATTATTTAAATTATTCAAATTAATTAATTACTTAATTTAACAAATATTAACTGAACACCTACTATGTGAATAGTTTTGGTGATACTGTGGTGAGAAAAGATACATTTCTTGTCCATTTGGAGCAAATGGTCTGATGGGGCAGAAAGGTATTTGTCAAATGATCATGAAAATAAATTTAAAAATATAAACTGAAGAGAAAATACAGTTGTAGAAGGCAATTATAGAAAAAATCTCATCAGACCTAGAACGTTACAGAGGGCTCGCATAAGGCAGGCTTCCATGAGCTAAGGCTTGAAAAGTGAAATGGAATTAACAGAAGTAAACAAGATGTAGGAGGAGGTAGTTTACTTCAAGGCTAAAGAAAATATGTGTGGAAAGGCTCTGTGGTGGGATGAAGTCACTGAAGATTAGTAAGGCTGTGCTATGAAGCACACTGTCAAGAGAATGAGAAAGCAAGACACAGACTGGGAGAAAATATTTGCAAAAGACATGCCCGATAAAATATCCAATATGTACAATGAACTCTTAAAACTTAATAAGAAAACAAACAACCTAAGTAAAAAATGAGAAAAAAAAACTTGTCTTTGTTCCTTTGAGTTATTGTAACAAAATGCCATTATAATGAGCAGAAATTTATTTCTCACAGTTCTGGAAACTGGGAAGTGCAGGATCAATTCCCCAGAAGACTCAGTGTCTGATGAGAGCCTGCGTTCTGGCTCATAGACAGTATCTGTTTACTGTGTCTTCACAAGGCAAGGAGGGGTCAAATAATTTCTCTGGAGTTCCTTTTGTAAAGGCACTAATTCCATTCATGAGGACTTCAACCTCATGACCTAATCACCTCCCAAAGACCTCACCTACTAATATCATCACCTTGGGGGTTTGAGGGGACACAAGCATTCATCCATAGCAAGACCTGAACAGACATCTCATCAAAGAAGACATATAGCTGACAAGTAAGTATATTTAAAAAATGTTCAACATTACATCTCATTAGGAAATTGTAAATTAAAACAATGATGAGATACCACTATGCACCTATTAGAATGGCCAAAATTCAAAACACTGACAACACCAAATGTTGGTGAGGATGTGGAGCAATAGGTACTCTTATTTATTGCTGGTGGGAATGCAAAATGGTACAACCACTTTGGAAAATATTCTTACCATATGATCTAGCAATTGTGCTCCTTGGTATTTACACAGATTAATTGAAAACTTTTGTACTTGGATGTTTATAGTGGCTTTATTGCCAAAACTTGGGAACAACCAAGATGTCTTTCAGTAGGTATATAGGTAAATAAACTGTGATACAGTCAGACAATGGAAAATATTATTCATTGCTACAAAAAAAGAACTAGCAAGCTGATAACATTGTAATTAGCTAATTATTAATAATAGGAAAGGAGCAAAGGGGAAAGCCAGACATTATAGGCATGGCCATCTTGGCAGCTTCACCAGGAAGCTACTCCCCAGGGAACTATCGGTCCATTCTCTGGAAAATACTGGGGGAAGGGACCGGACAAAAGGCAAGGTGAGGGACATGCACAGTGAAGTTGGGGTGACATAGGGAAGGTGCTTGCTGCCAATCAAAGTGGGAATAAAGATAATGGGGTAGGGGTTAGGCTACTACAAGCCCATGAAAATTCGGGGATACATAATCTCAAAACAGAGAAGTCGGTTCTCTTGGCTCTCTGGTTCTTTTGGCTTTGCTCCTGCCTGTGTTCCCTCCATAAACATGTGGCCCTGAGGACCCCACATGCAATGGACTGATGGACTGCAGTGGGGAACACAAGCTAAGCTAGCCTGATGCTGGATTAGACTGTGCAGACATGGAATGGAAACTGAACGGCACCTTCAATCCTAGCTCTACTGAAGACACAGCTACGCTTCTGTGATGGGGTGAAGGGAAATAGGAGCTTGGAAACTCGGGTTTAATTCCATGCAAATAGAAACCACTCATGCTCCCAGGTGAGTCTCAGAAAATTATTTTTCTCGTGATATCACAAGAAGCCCACTCACACCAGCAACCGGTGGGTACAAGGAGAGATCCCCACCAATTACAGAGACATGAAAAAACATGGAAGACCTTAAATGTAATATTACTAAGAGAAAGAAGCCAATCCTAAAAGGCTACAAACTGTATAGCTTCCACTATACTACAGTCAAGGCAAAACTGTAGAGACAGTAAAAAGATCAGTGGTTGCCAGGGGTTAGGGAGGAGGGAGGAATGAACAGGTGGAGAACTGAGGTTTTTGAGGTCAGTGAAACTACTCTACCAGTATGATACTGTAATGATGGAGACATGTTATTAAACATTTTTCAAAACCCCTAGAATGTACAGCATCAAGAGCAAACCCTAAAGTAAACTATGGACTTTGAGTTGATGATGATTTGTTAACATAGGTTCATCTGTTGTAACAATTGTGTCTCTGGTGAGGGATGTTAGTAAGGAGGAGGCTATGCTTGTGTAGGGGCGGGGGTATATGGGAACTTTTGGTATTTTACAATCAATTTTGCCTTGAATCTTAAACTTCTCTATAATATAATGTCTATCTTAAAAGTGTAGAATGGGAGAGTCTACTGGAAAAATGCAAGGATGAAAGTTAAGACATAATGAAGATCTGATTCTCCTAGAGCAGTGGTTCTCAACCTTCCTAATGCCGCGACCCTTTAATACAGTTCCTCATGTTGTGGTGACCCCCAACCATAAAATTATTTTCGTTGCTACTTCATAACTGTAATTTTGCTACTGTTATGAATTGTAATGTAAATATCTGATATGCAGGATGTATTTTCATTGTTACAAATTGAACATAATTAAAGCATAGTGGTTAATCACAAAAGCAATATGTAATTATATATGTGTTTTCTGATGGTCTTAGGCGACCCCTGTGAAAGGGTCGTTCGACCCACAAAGGGGTCGCAACCCACAGGTTGAGAACCGCTGAATGTTTCTTGTGTCTCTACGCTGAGATAATTAGAGTGAATCAGCTCAATGAGGACAATGAGGTGTCAGTTTTGCCTATACCTCTATCCCCAGCATCTGTCATACTCTTAGTGTCTAGAACATGGTAGACTCCCAATAAGTATTCATTCAATGAATGAATAAAATGCCACCTGTTCCATGGAATTTTCCCTAATTACCTTTATCAAGATTAAGTTATTTCTTATGTATGTTTTTCTCAGGTACATCTCTTTATTTTATTTCAAGTTTTATTGTATATTTACTTGCAGTTGTTCCACAAATCTAAATGCTTTCGTATACAACACACACAACACTGCAAGCTCCTTGAAGAAAGAGGCTGAGCCTCATTTGTATCTTTCATCTGCCAACACCTAGCTTGGCTTTGCATGTGGTGAACATTCATACTGTATGTGCTTGTTGAATGGAGTTTACTCTGCTTATGATCTGTTTAAAATTTCTTATTTAGTTGTGTTCACATAGCAAATACAAAATCATCAAACATTAAATTAATATGAGATAAATATACTCATCACCCTAATTAATGTCTAGCTATATTTGGCAAGAAACTCTCTTTTGTATTTGCACATTCCACATTGTTGGTATGAGATTATGAAAAAGCGTTTCATGTGCTATTTGTAACATCAGGGCCCTGGTTTAGTATCTTTTGTTTAGAAGATTTTTTGTTTAGAAGCCCATTTGATTTCTCTGTGGAAATTTTTCTAAACCAGCATCAGGTGAGGTGGAAACAATACTGGGCCAGTGGGAAGCTGGGTACTGGGCCTACTTAGGTCCCTGTCATACCGTTGTGAAATGAGACTATTGCAACTAACCTTCTTATGAGTACCTGGAGAGGAGAAAAGGGAAGGTCAAATATTGTAGACATGCCATTATGCAGTGTTGACAGGAAGCTGCAGTTTAACACTCCCCAGGAAGCCACCAGTCCACTCCCCACAGAGAGGAGAATACACACATGCACAGTAAAGTCTGGGTGAATAGGAAAGGTACTTGTCTGTTAGTCACACCTGGGAACAGATCACTGGCCAGAGCAGGCATGGCCACTGCAAGCATGGGAAGATTTGAGGTATTTAATCCCCTGAACAAAGAAGCTCTTACTCTCTTGCCCTCTTGGCTCCTGGCTTTCTTGTTGTAGGGGGCACACTCTCTTGGCTCTGCTGCATTTACCCACATGGCTCAGAGCCATGTGGACCCCACACAATGGACTGATGGACTGCAACTAGCCTAATGCTAAACTGAACCCAACTCCACCATGGAAAGAACACTTTGGATGCTGGCTTTGCTCCTAGCTCTGCTGAATCCCCAGCTGCACATCTTCCAGGACTGGGTTAAGGGAAATGGGACTTTGGGAACCCAGGGATGTAATTCCATGTAAATAAAAATCACTCATCCTCCCATGCAAGTCTTGGAAAATCTTTTTTCTAGAGATACTAGAGGACCGATACACGAAATTCTGCAAGGGGCTCTGCCCCTGGCCGCCGCGGCAGCCTCTGCCTTGGACTCTGCCTCGCCCCCATCCTCCGCTGCTTGGTCCAGAAAAACGTCCAGTCTAATTAGCATATTATGCTTTTATTATTATAGAGGATTGTAAGGACCCCACCCTTAGCACCCAGTGGGGAAGAGGACATCCACTTCCACTAATAACACCTGGGTTTAGAGAACTGTATGCATGACCATTAATAATTCACTTCCCTGTATGACCTGAGGTATGTCTTCTTTAAAAAAATGGACTAAATAATCTGTAAAAACCTTCTTGCACCAATATCCTTTGTCATTTAACGTTCATAGGTAATCAAACTGGATCCCTAAATTACAGGCCAGTTTTCCTGTTCATGCATTTTTCTGGCCACAAGATGGCGAACTTTATGTTGTTTTACTCATTCTCTACCAGCAAAAAGAACTTTAGCCCTCTCCCAGTTTTGAGTCTGATAAAAGCAACATGGACTTTACATTCTGATTCTAAAAGGTGTCTTAAATGCTTTGAATTTTCACAATAAAGAAGATTTTCCTTTTGTGTGGGAATACTGATATAGACTGCATTTCTATACAAATGCAAAAATCCCATGAGGAGATCAAAGAGGCTACAAGTATTTTCATTTGTTTTTCTTTTTTCCTTACATAGGCAAAGACAGTGCTTTTGAAATTCAGAATTGATAAAGAAAAAAAGAACTTTACCATGGAATCTACTAGATAGAGTTTTCAAAATAATACTGCCATTCTGGTATTTTTAGCTATTGCTCTTGACACTTCACAAGTATCCCAACTTTTTGTGTGCTACTGGGTTCTCAGGTTTTATTTGAGACAAAAGTAACAATTCAAAAGTACATATATTTCATGCACCAAAATGGGAATTCAGAAGAACAAGATTTGCATTTCAGAACTTTGAAGTAATTTTCCTTGATTGACATGATCTATCTGTTTTAAGAAGATTTAGGATTTTGCCAACTTACCCTGTTCAGAAGCTCATTCATTTCTGTCACCAGTGTATTCAGATTGCCCTCTGCCAACTGAATGAGCCTCTCTGGCGCCCTCTGAGGTGAGAGCAAGTGCTGAAAAAGATTTCATTTATTTACACATTTTAGTAAATGCTTTTCCAGTGATCATGAGCTTGAACATTTAACAGAACATTTCCCTTTATATACAAAAAACTTAGCCTTCTCACCTTTGAAGCAAAGAGAAAGAAACTATTTCAATTGAGCATGTATATGTGTAGAATATTCTGGCAAATACTACAAATTGAAGTAATTTACTGAGAAATTACTAGGTTTCAGGCTTTTTTTTTGTTCCCTTCACTTAATTCTTATGCCAGTTCTATGATGTAAATGTTATTTCATTTTGTGTAGGAGGAAACTGTAGTTTGAAGAGAGTTAAAAACTTACACAAGATCACATAGCCAGTAAAGGGGAGAGTCAAGAGGAAGGCTGAATTTTTAAAGCTCACATTTCAATCAACCAAGAATCCATTTACAGGTTAAAAAGGGGACGGGAGTCCTTGACCGAGGGAACTGGCCAGCCACTGACTAACTGGCCTGACCTGAGTGTTGGTAGGAGCTGGCCTGGCTCTCACAACAAGGCCATTTTCTTCTCCCATTGAACATAATCAATCTCATAGGATGCTAACGTTAGACAGGGCACTCTGTGACAGTGATGAATGAAACAAAATAAGACCACTCCATAATCTTGTCTAAGCACAGACAAAACCGTGGTCTCTCTACAGACCACAGAAGTACCCAGATCCCACTTTCTGGCTGACGTGAGTGACCACTGCCTCCTTTCTGATCAGAGCTTTAGCCTCCCTTTGTTCTTCCTTTCTTCTAGATAAGATTCATTAGAATACTCAAGTATGGTATTACTCCCACTTCCTAATAGCCCCCAATCCAGCACAAATTTCTACTTCCTTGAACCTGCCCCAAATTGCCTGGCACAAACCCTAGTACTACTAATAATTAAATAATACTAAGTTATTTCTAATGCCATCTTATTGAGATACCGCAAATTCCCTATGGTGTGCAGTATCCCTTGTTGCAAAGAATTAGTAAGCCCAGGTTTGGACCATAAAATGTGCATTTCGGATAGTCTCTGGCTGGAACCCAGGGAGCATTAACGCAGTTAAAGGAACCAAAGATGGTAAATAACTTGCTTAAGGTTTAAAAATATCAAAATGGGATCCCAAGTATCCAGATAATAAGTGGATTATGGAAGAAGAACTCAAACATAGAATCAAGAAAGATTGGAATTTAAGGAAAATCAAGGTCATTTTGACCAACACCCAGCCTTAAGGAAGTAGCTAACTAAATCCTCTGGCTTAGATCATGGCTGCAAATTAAGATCCTTCATAGGGCCCTTTAGTACTTCATCCATGGCTTAAGTATTATTTTTTAAAAATGATGTATTTGCTTTTCTAGTTTAATGTTCTTTGTATTCACTCCATGTATAAGAAAAATAACTGGTGAGCATCTTCTCTATTAAAACTCTTCCCATTTCCTGAATACTGGGCCACCAAGGTAAACTCAGATCCCTCTGCCTGGCTTTCAAAGTTGTCCTTTATATCAATGTACCCCACTCAAGTCTTAAGCATTATCTTTTATTGGTAGGCCTGACTTCTAATGTCTGTCTGACAGGCTTTGCTAATTCACACTGCCTCTGCTTATGTGGCTCTCTCAAATTAGGTGGCAAGAGTTTGTATGGGCCTGGGGTCAGGGAGACCTCACCTATGGTGGAATGAGTTCCCCCAAGTGAGTTATTTTCTCTCTGAGATTTGCAAAGGTGGCTTCCTTCTCACAGGGACTAAAGTAATACAGCCTCCATTCAAATCCAAGCTCTACGCCTACTGGCCATGTGACCTTGGGTCTCACATGTAACTTCTCTGGGCCTCAGTTTCCCTACCTGAAAAAAGTATAGATGATATAGTACTTCTTTCCTACTTCTTGGAGTTTCTTTTAAATTCATGTATAAATGAATTTAAATGACCAGGCAAGTCTGGTTAATTGCCTACTACAGAGATATTTGTCAATAAATGTTAGTCATTCTTGCTATCATTGTTATTGGTTCCTTCTTCTGGAAAACAGGGATAATAACATTTACCTTAAAGGCCATGATCTAAATTGAAAAACACATTCCCTAAAAGAGACTGCCAGTGCCTACTAAATTAATCTTACATTTTCCCCTCCAGTCCTCACCAATATTCCTCTGCCTATTAAAATTATGTCTATGCTTCATTTTCCAACATAAATTACACTCTCATTAATAATGCATTCCCTGGTTACTCTGAATCTTACCCATTTTGTCAATCTTTGTACTCTATTGTATGTTAAATTTTTATTAAGCACATGTTAATTATGTACTTTTGCTAATTGTTTCATTATATTGGTTAATTATTTTTTTAAAACCATAGACTCTAAGCTTCTTGAGAACATTATAGGAGTCATGAAACCCCCAGGGAACCAAGTGCAGTACTCAAAAAATATCTGATAATTGACCAAACGTGTATATGTAGTCCCCTTTCATTCATCTTTTTTCATCAGATGAACCTCAATTTCCTTAACATTTTATTTCTTCTATTCCATTAAATACTGAAAGTTTTAATGATGTTTTAGAATAGTGTTTTTCAAATTAGTTCTTATTGAAGTACTTTCAAAGGTCTACCTGTTCTCTAGCACGAAGTTTTGATCTTATGTTTTCATTTTGATATGAAACTGAAATGTAAGGATTTCTGGAACCCAGGCTGGGCACCTGAGAGATGAAGGATCACTTGACCTCAGTACCTACATGTGCATGCATGGTCAATCATATGGCAGACTGAGCACATAAACCATTCAGACTTGTCAAGTGATGCCAAGTGCCATTTTAGGACCCCACGCAAGGGGCTCTCCAGTTCAAATTGTGGGAAGGTGGGAGGGAGCCGTGGTTACCGCATGATGTGGGCCGACGTGGAAGCAGTCCGCATGATCTTATTGCCTGCAGCAACTTGCTTTTAGTAAAAATGATCTGTTATTTTATATTAATGCTTTTAATTTGAATTTTATTGGCTTTTGAGGCTTTTGTAAGAATTAGTGTGTTTTGATTTTATGGAGCTATAAGTATAAGGCGTTCATACCTGATTTTATGTTTGCACATATTTAAGAAACATAATAAAAGTAATTTAAGCCAAACACTGGGGGAACATGCACCTCTTTTCCTTAACAGTAATTTGTATATTCTAGTTCTCAGGTTTGAAAAACACTGGTTAAGACAGCTTCTGCATGTCCCTAACAGCTGCTTGCCTCGATTCAGGTAATGGAAAGAACATTTACCAATTAGGAGGCTTCTGTCATCTTTTCCCCGGCTCTTGCTGTTCCCACTCCAACCTACCTTTAGTTCCTGGGTCCTATTTTCCAGATCGTACAGCATCTTATATGGAGCAGGCAGCGGGCCCGTGAGGTTGATGCTCGTGGCCATCTGCTCCAGACGAGCCAAGTCGCCGAGGAGAAGGCCCGTGCATTCATCGCCACAAACTGCAAAAGGGAAGCAATGGAGACGATTTACTTCTGCGAACTGTCACAGGCAGATGTTCTAAGATTTCAGCTCTGAAATATGTTATGGCCCAAGTATAATTCTGTGAAAGATGATGCTACTCATCTCAGATAATTAACACTTTCAAATGAATGACTGTTGAAAAAAGATAAAAAGAACAACAAATGAGCAAACATACCTGCTGCCCAGAAACTGATAGAAACTGAGGAACCAAATGGATTTTGAGGAAAACAAGTGCATTGCAGAAGCATTAAAGGAGAAGTAAGATTTGAAATATGGCATTATAATGCCCCAGAAATTTCCACAAGAACAATCTAGAGAAAATCTGTAACAAGGGAATAAAAATGCTTGCAAATGTATGAGACGCTACATTAGACTTCACTGTGGAGTATCTATAGCAATTGGGTCTCCACATGCTTCATGTATTACATATCCAAAAACTGTATAAATTGCTAGCTTGACGTATATCGAGAAGATTTTTTTTAAATGCAAAAGAATTTTTCTTTTTATAATTTCCATTTCCCCTCATAATACTTATTTACCTATTTACTTTTTTTTGCCAACCCTTTCTCTTCATCTTTCAGCACATTACTGCCCATGATCAGATGCAGCCCCACAAATATCTACTTTGATGATTAACCTAATGCAGTCTGGTAGATAAATAATTGCTAAGGGACAGAAAAAATTATTTTATAAGTACCAAGAGTGCTAATGTTCTGCTCATAATGTTTTCAATGATTAGAACGGGGGACTATTCAAATTTGGTGGTTGTGGAATGGGCCTAGTGGTAGAGTTGGTGGAGAGAAAAAATGGATTGTTTCTTCATTATCAAATTAATCTCTTAAAAATAGTATAATTTCTAACACTAAAATATATTGATTCTTCTGGAGGATTTAAAAATATACATATTCAGTTTCAACGTAGTTCAAAAAATTTATTTTACTCTTCACCTGCCATATTCATATTCTACATTCATGTAAAGAATTATAATTTCTAACATATATTCTATAGATAGAAGTATCAAAACTACACAAATGTTAGATGAGAGAAAAATACATAGTGGATAATATGGATAGTTGGAGCAGCTTTGGATCATGCCCAAAACTGTCAAGAATTCAATTAGTTCTCTAAACAGCACTCCCCTGAGCTGCCTAATGGAGAGAAAACCATTAACGGAAGCTTGTAAACAAAGAGAAGCAGTACAGAGGGTGATTTTTTTTGATAGTACAGCAGTTAGAGGTGAGTTACAATACCCCTTCTTAGGGATTAAACTGCCCCAGCAGGGCTTTCAATAAATGACATCCTCACAGGTGACACCTGTATGTGCGGAGCATCACCTGCAAGGACTTTGCAAGCTCCTGGGGCCTTGCAAGCAAGGGGCATTGGAAGCAGGAGCTGAAGTCTAGAATGAGGGCTGCACCTCTTCCCCTTCTAACCAGAATGAAAGAGAATTTGCTCTGCATGGGAAGTGAGTGAAAGGAAGAGAGCACTGTGGCTTCACACTCTCAGGTCAATGCAAGTGCTTGAGAAGCCTCAACAGACCTGTCTACATGAAACAATTAAACAAACACAACCTGGAACACCATTAGGTACCAAGTTGACTTTGTCTAAATACCAGTACACAGTCTGGTTCTCAAACTGAAGTGGGTCTCAGCATCATCTGAAAGACCTTCTGAAATCACGGAAGGCTGGACCACACCTCAGGGTTTCTTATTCAAGGTGAATGAATCACCTGGTTTATGATTCTCCGAGGGAAAATGTGCTTTTCTAACAAGCTCGCAGGTGACTACTGACACTTCTGATCCATGCACCACACTTGCAGGAGCAACCCGGTCAGCAGTATTGGCGTCACCATGGAAATTATTACAAATGGATCATCTTGGACCCAGCCTGAGTCTGGTGAATCAGAATCTGCATTTTAGAAGCAGGCCCATGTGATCTGTGCATGCTGATGCTTGAAAAGCACTGCTGTAGGTCAATGGTTCTCAAGTTGGGCTGCACATTAGAGTGATCTGAGGATTGATAAAATAGGTAAATCCCCTTCTCACCTTTGGAGAATCTGATTTGATGGGTCTGTGGCAAGGCCCAGGCATTTGTATTTTTAAAAGATTCCAGATGATTCTATCATGCCACCAGTGTTTAGAACCACTGAACCAGGTGACAAACTTTAGGGGTGTTCACTCTAATCTTAGAGGGAGCAAGGATTTGGAAGACATCATCTTGCCTGCTGCCTCCTCTACCTAGAACACTTCTCCCTCCATCTTCCCCTACGTGGCTCTTGGATATTTAGGTCAAGTGCTCAGGAGTTACTTTCTCAGAGGGGAAGGCCGTGATGACTCCGCGATTACTGTCCCCACCAATCCTACAGCATTCCCTTTGTCTTGTTACCTTAACACTCATGTGTGTGGGCCATCTTACTACTTTATTTATTGTTTCTCCCTCATTAGAGGAGGCACCTTCATTAGCTTTGATCATAGCACCTAGGGAATGGTCTTCCATATAGTAAACAATAAATAGTTCTTTACTAATATCATTGTGAAAGAAGAGCAGGCAATATTTTAGGGAATACCACCAGGGAGTTAGAAGAAAAGAATTGAGAAAGGGAGAAGGAGAGTAGGAGGGAGAGAGAGGCCAAATAGGAAATGTCTGAAAGTGAGAACATAATGATCAGTGATAGGAAATAGGGAATCACACAGATGTGTGAGTAACAGGAGAATAGGGTAAGAACATGGTTAGAGAGATTAAAAGGCAGAGACTGACTGCTGTCAGTGAGGTGACTGTTAAAATATCTTCATGAGGTGATTCAGTTATGACCCAGAAAAGAGTTATTGGAATGGAGGGATGGAGGGGAAGCAAAGAGATACATTATCAAGAAAGAAACAACAAAGAAGGGTTACTGAACAGATAAAGACGATGCTCATTTCAGGGGAGCAGTAAAAATGACCATTTCTTTGCTGCTCCTCCAACTAAGAGGTAGAGTCTATTTGCCTCCCTTGAATCTGGGTTGGCTCTATGACTCACTCTGACTCACAGTGTGTGACTCCAGAGCCTCAGCTTCAAGGGCTTTTGCACTTTCTATTTCCACATTCTTGGCTCCCTGCTGCTTTGTCAACAATCCCAGATTAGCCTCCTTGAGGAAGAGAGGCAACTTGATCTTGAGAAAGGCAGGCCAAACCACTCCAGCTGAGGCCCCATCATGTGAATGAGGCCATCTGGGACTCCCATCTGGGACTCCTCAGGCATGACAACACAAGAACTATCCAATGGAGCCCAACTCAAATTGCCAACTATAGAATCTGAGGATATACACAGTGTTATGTTAGGCTATTGGATTTTGGAGTGGCAGTGTAGAGAATTGACAACCCTTCCCAAATTTTGTACGTATGATCTAGAGTGTAAATTCAGAACAGAAACTAAAAAGTATTAGTTACAAACCCTAATTATATTAAAAGTTCTGAAGAATATGAAATGTCCTTTCCCACTGAGTCTAAATTCATAATTGTTTTAAAAGTCCCAGTTAACTTCTAGTGAAGATGTATTTTGGGCAGATATTCCTGGGAGGTAAGTAAGCAAATGCTCTTTTTTCAATTTCAAGATCTTGAAAGATACTTGATATTATAATATCTCACCATGCTTTTTAGGACCCTGTGTTCTTCAGAAATCTTTTGCTAGTTCATTTTCTAATTTATCATAATTTATAACCTACCTATTTCCAAGAAGGAATTGAGTCAGCTCATTGATAATGGTATGGCTAGAGGCTCCTTACTGATGGTTCCAAAATTTTCCAGGGAAAAGTTTTCTCAGTTTTTATTTCATACAAGAAGAAATCAGGGACTGTAATGCAGAACTAGATCTGATTTACTGTAATATATTATAGAGTAAATTGGTGAAAGAGAATGCCAAGAGGCATAATGAATGCTAATTTTTCTCTCATTGATTCTACCCCCTGCCCATCTGTTTTGGTTTCTCATCTTCAGTTGTGAAATGAAAATGTATTTAATTGCTCTTTCAAGGACTCATAGATTCCATTTTATGTCTCTGTGTCCAAAGGTCTATTATGATCCCATGTATTACAGTTTCTGCACTTGCTTTTTGGGGAGCAAAGCGCAAGCACGTTTCCATCAGTGAAGGGTAAGTTTTATATATGCTCCAAGTCTTATTCTAACATCTGTCCAAAGGGGTCAGAAAGACTTATGAACACGGCAGCCACAGGGATTTTTTCAAAGCTTCTGGATAAGTCTAGTGCAGTTATAAGATAAACACATGGAGAAATGTGGCCTTTACATAATGATTTGCTATTTTGTTCTGACACAAAATATTTTACTTACACCACAAGCTACTTTTATTTGCCCTCAAAAAGTCTGAAATGTCTGGCAACAAACACTGGAAATTGGATGCAAATGAAAACCACATTTAATTCGCTATGATAGGGAAGATTTGAAGAGTGTAGAGAGACATGGAATATTCACATTATGTAAAAGAGCATATTTTCATAAGGGTGCAATAACTGTTCAATGTAAATTAACACCCATTTAACAATCAGGACCCCCGAATGCCCCCCCAAACAAACATCTTTAAACCATTCTCCTCCTGAGCAATAGAAATTAGATTTATAAAGTGAGATCCTTCCTAAAATGCATGGGAGCAAAAGCAAATATTTCAAGACTATGATTATATTTTACATGACTAAATGTTTCTGAGACTTTGCCTATAAAAGTGTCAGGATAAATTTGTATCTAATATTAACAAATGCAGTACTAAATTCAGACCGTTATAGCTGGGCACATGGAAAGGGGAAATCATGCTGCTGATATTACCCATCTTTCTGTTAACAATTAGTACAAAATACTACACTTCTACTAGAGTCCCCCATGCATAATAAGTACTGGCTTACTGTCACAAAAATTCACATGCTACATCCAATCCAAAGAAGCTGAAATGAGTGCACTGAGTACTTTTGAAAAGGCCAAACCTATTAACCAATTTTAGTCAAATATACATAATTTGTCTGCTCTAATCAAGTAGGGATAAGATGAGTAAATATATATTTCCAACAAAAGATAAAATTTGTGTTAATATTCATATTTTAAACTCTTCCACATTAAGGGCATTGATAGTTCTTTGAATATGATTTATATTTCTATCTTTTCCCTTTCAAAAATAAACCTTTAGATTAGATGAATATAGAGCTTATTATTATATATAAATAAAAAGCTTCTAAAATAAAAAAAAATTGGTTTTAAACTGATTGTTATTTCTTTGAATAGAGAGAAATGTATTTTGTAAGCTTTAGGTGAGGCTGATGAATTTGTTCATGTACCAAGTTATGATATATGTATAATATAAATTTGTGTGGTTTAATTTTATATAAACATTATTTAATATCTATGTTAAACAATATTCTGTACATAAATACATACAAAAAACAAGTTCAATATGGTTCTAGTATGGTGTAAGTTTTCAGAAAAATAGAAACTTTGGTAATACTATAAATAATAATGGGGAAGCAGCTTCTATATTCACTACATGGAAGACAATATGTTGTGTCTTGTCATCATTATCTAATGTTAATAGCAATTTTATGAAGTACTATCAATGTCTTCATTTTAAAGATGAGAAAAATAGTCACAATCAGGGTATTTATGAATCTACAAATATAAACTTGAAGAGGTGAGAAATGTAAGGCAGTCATAAAAGAGGTTTTCAGTGACTTGAAGAATCTAGAATTAGAGATAATTATAGAAAATAAAAATTCAGCCTAACCTAAACATTTCATCAGAGACTGATGGGCTGCATAGAATATTATGCTTTTGAAAAAATTGATCAAATAATACCATGAGATAATAATGTCTAGAATTTTCTGAGCATCTATTATGCTTAGATACTTTACATACATGTATGCAGTATTTTATTTCCATTTTATAGATTATTAAATGAGGTTTAGAAATGTTAGGTCATGTCACACAATGTCTACATGGCCTGCCAGGCTTCAAGCCAACTAGAGCCTTCAAACAGCATGTTTCCTCACATCAGAAAAGGAGATGATCACACTATCTTACTTATAAGATTGCTTCTGACTTTAAAATCATGTAATTCTATTGTTCTGTGAGGTCAATAAACTTCTTGCATCTAGCAGAGTGAAAAATGTAGTCAAATGAAGTTTACGCTTGCCTGGCAGGCGTGGCTCAGTGGTTGAGTCTCGACCTATGAACTAGGAGGTCACAGTTCAATTCCTGGTCAGGGCATATGCCCCGGCTGTGGGCTCCATTCCCAGTGTGGGGCATGCAGGAGGCAGCTGATCAATGATTCTCTCTCATCATTGATGTTTCTATCTCTCTCTCCCTCTCCCTCTCTGAAATTAATAAAAATATATTAAAAAATATACATATATATTAAAAAATGGAGTTTACTCTTAATGAAAATAAAAGAAATTGTGATCATCCTCCTCTATATGACAATTCAATCACACAACTCCTTAAGTCCATTTATAGATCAGCTTTCTCAATGCGTTAGACAAACCGCTGAGTCTAATCACTAATAACCAGGAACATCATCTAGATTCAGAGTATTTGCTCTTCTACAATGTTATTAGCCTGGACCTATGCTAAGGAGGTTGTCAATAAGAAACTTAAAACATCTGTTACTGCCGAAACCGGTTTGGCTCAGTGGATAGAGCGTCGGCCTGCGGACTGAAAGGTCCCAGGTTCGATTCTGGTCAAGGGCATGTACCTTAGGTTGTGGGCACATCCCCAGTAGGAGATGTGCAGGAGGCAGCTGATGGATGTTTCTCTCTCATCGATGTTTCTAACTCTCTATCTCTCTCCCTTCCTCTCTGTAAAAAATCAATAAAATATATTTTAAAAAAACAACAACAAAAAACCCCCCATCTTTTACTGACAAAACAGATGCAGAAAAGGTACAAACAGGGTGAACAGAAGCTGCTTTTATAGCTTCTCTGATGCCTGGATTTGAACAATACACAGGGTTTTGAGTTGTAGCAAAAGTGATTAGACATAGTGGCCTTTGAATAGGAACTAGTACTTGGGGATTAAGTGGGGACAAAGGAAGATTGGCATTTAAGGGGCCAGGACAGAGGGTGATCACATGTCCAAAGCATAGCTCACTAAGTAACATCTGGAGATCAGATGATGTTTTTGTCATTTTTATTATAGGAAATGCCATTTTCTTTAAATGATGAACCACATTCCATTATTTTGCTCCTGTTCTCATATATATGGAACAATAACTGCCATTATAAGAGTACAGCACTGTTTAATGATAATATATAAGGGTCTGCATTATTGTAATAAGATCACTGGTGGCAACTGGCTATTAATAATAATAATCTTGACTGTGTCTCTGCAGATTAGTATCAAGTTTGGATAAAACTTCATACCTCAGGATTCACCAAGTGGCTGGAAGGTGCTATTTTACAGAGTTTTGTTTTGTTGTGTGTTTTTTTAATCCTCACCCGAGAACATTTTTTCCATTGATTTTTAGAGAGAGTGGAAGGGAGAGGGAAATACCAATGTGAGAGAGACACATTCTCACATCAATTGGTTGCCTCCCACATGGCCCCGAACAGGGCTGGGAGCCTGTAACCGAGGTACATGCCCTTGACCGGGATCAAACCCAGGACCCTTCAGTCCTCAGGCCGATGCTCTATCCACAGAGCCAAACCAGCTAGGGCTTTTAAATAGAGTTTTTACAGGTGCATTACCACATTTAGCTAGGTTTACCTTAGATTTCAGGTAAAAAACAAGCCATGATTGCTTTTGCAACATTGGAAAGCAAAACAATATCTTAAATATTATATTTGAGATGATTATACATAAAAAAGCTGATATATTCCTAATATTTCATATACAACGAATAAAATAGAAAGCACCAATTTGGTATTTATAAAATGCTATTTTAGGCACTCTTTATGGAATAACATCTTGCCAACAGCTACTAATTTTAATTTCTGTTCTCTAAGAGAGCACTGTATTTTACCATGCCACTCATAACCTATTTTAAACATCTTGTGAGTTCTGTGTTAATTACTGGTCTGCAGAAAACAGGACATGAACAAAGCCAAGTTTTGTGTTTCACAATATAAAACTTTAGCATTAAGTAAATAATAGCTTGCTCATTTTCCAATTTCAGAGAGGCAGGCAGTTGTCCTCATTTTAGAAAATGATATGTAAATTATGAATTAGAGTTGAAAGGGGAGATTGGATTAATATTAACCTAACTTACTAGGAAGAAGTCCTGATTCGGGAAGTTGAATAATGTCTATTCAGAAATCACCCACATGCATAGGAAGTTCACACTGCAGAGCTCTTTCAGATTATTCCTTTTAGAAAACAATGAAAGGCATTGAAGGGAATGGGAGCGCCAGCTACTGTATCTTTTCACCTGCCTAGAAGGTAGGACTTCACTTAACAATATCGGATGAGTAAGGTTTTGTCATCACTACCGTATTGACATCATATATATATTTAAATTTTTCATTTTTTAGTCCATTTTATCTTTATTCTTCATTGAGGTAAAACGGGCTCTAAGCTCAGAACCAGCTTCTCTCAGAAGACATTTCTCTTATTAGAAAAATATTTCCTTGCCTGAACCAGGCTACCTCCATCCACTTCCACCCATGGGCCTCAGAAAATTCCTCTATAATCACATGCTGCAAACAGGCCCTGCAGGTAAAATGTGCCAGGTGAATCCATTCTTTGGTGTCTTGCTCTAATCTAGCTAATGGATAGAGAAAGATATTAAAAAGTATTACAAAGAGAACTGAGGATAAATCAGAGTTATGTCCTCACTTGTGTCTTGTTTTATTATCTCATTTCAAAACTAGAACCATAACTGAGATCTAGGAAAGGCTAACATATTAGAATCATGGCATATTTTTCCACAATAGGAGAAATTGTATAAGATGAGAAAAAAATATCTGAACTCTATGTAGCATTGCCTATAGTTAAGCTAATGCAGAGGTAAAGATAACACATTCCTAGAAGTAAATGGAAATCACTATTTAAGAGCAGAATAAGGAAAATCTATACATCATTTATAAAGTGAAAATATTTTTATAAGTATTTTATAAATATAAGAGAAATATTGTATTTATTTGTAAAATACTTGTAAAGACTTCAGAGAAGGTATCTAGATATTTAAAAACCCTCCAGAAGAATATTAAAATTTTTCTGGACATAGCAACTGAATTGAATGTCATGTATAGCGGTTGGAAATACATTTCCCTATGGGGCAAAAATAGTACAAATGAACATTATCAGGATGGTATAACTTTGTAATTAGAAGGTTGGCACTTGATTATTTTCTTATGGGCCACTGGGAGATTTAAAATCGACAGATGTGATGGGGAAAAAATTAGTTGAGTTTTTTTTTTACTGTAAATTTATTTAAATATATATAAAATACTGATCACCAACAGAATAAGAACTTAGAGCCATTGTTATTGATGGGCAAAATGACAACTCCCTTTAAAAGAAATGTTCAGAAAATAATCCCATTATTTTATCGCTCACAGATTTTTAATATGTTATGTAATTTTTTGTGCTTCACATTGAATGTGATCATTTTCTTTTAAGTTTACTTCTGGATAATTAGTAAAATTGATGATTTAAAATTAAAAGACTGTTTAGTGTTTATATTAGGAGTATCTATCAATTAACTAATTAAATAAATCTACGTTAACTTGGAAACAATTTAATCTAATTAAATAAATTTACGTTAACTTAACTACATTAACTTAAACTAGCTGGATTATGTTGGAAGTCCACTAAAATTATCATTAAAATATGCAATTATACTTGAGAAAATATACCATGAACTGAATATAATAATGTAAATGTCTATTACATTTAATCTCTCCCAAAAAACTTGACATTTATTTTATTTTAAGTGTAATATATTTTCATTAAAGATGTTTGAAATACATAGAAAAATAATTTTAAAATCTATATTCCCAAACACATCCAGCCTTTATTTGTACGCATATTGTTAAAGCCATCCTTAGTTTTTGAGGTAGTGCTTACAAAACTAGAGCACAAAAATTCTAATTAAGATGCCATTAAGAGTTAGATACACATAATATGTTAAAACTAGAAATATTAGCATGCATAAATACATTAAAATAGGTAAATACTGAAATATTTTATATTTCTCTTTGTTAGAAAGAATTAAGACCGCTAATGTAAATTCCTTCAAGGAAAAGAATACTGTAACATAACAGTCCCTCTCTAAATTTATGTGACCTATTTTAGATTCGAATTTGTAGAAGATCCAATAATTATATAGCTATTGATATTTGATGTACTTTCAATATGGCGTTACTGAATCCAGAAGCAGATGGAAAAAAAATAAGAGAAAGAGCAAGCCAACTGCTCTTCATTTATTGTACACGAGAATAAAAATACTCAAGTTCACTGCCAATGCTTTCAGGTTCTGCAGTGCAAGAGAAAGTTATGAAGCAGTAAGCCCCTGGATTTCTGTAAAAGCTAGGAAAGGAAAAGTCTGTTGTAATTCAAGGCTAAAAGTGTTTGTCCAGCCAATTATAAAATCAGGAAGATTCTAAAAGATTTAATAAATTCAGATCTTTAATCACAAAGACAATGCCAACTCTGAGGTGGACAAAATAAAAGTAAAATCTGCCTCCAGAAACGTTGTTGTAGGTCTTCAAAGAACTGACTAAAACATGCTGAGGATTTTCTCAGCTGGTCTTGGCTCAACAGGATGGAGACAAAAAGCAGCAGGCAAACAGCAGAAGGCTTGTAGACAGTGTCAGAAAGAATGAAGCACTAGCTTAGTGATGGCGAACCAGAGGTGTCAGAGGTGACACGCGAACTCATTTTTTTGGTTGATTTTTCTTTGTTAAATGGCATTTAAATATATAAAATAAATATCAAAAATATAAGTCTTTGTTTTACTATAGTTGCAAATATCAAAAAATTTCTATATGTGACACGGCACCAGAGTTAAGTTAGGGTTTTTCAAAATGCTGACACGCCGAGCTCAAAAGGTTCACCATCACTGCACTAGCTATTGCAAAAGAATGTCTCTCACTGGAAATGAGACAGAAATGGAACCAGGCCCCCGGTACTAACAGCTAAGTTAGTATACGTACAAATGCACTCCGTGCCCTCTCGTGCATGCCAGTGCTCGCAGCCATCACACTTCGGCCCCGTGGCTCCAGGTCGGCACGTGCAGAGCCCCGTGACAGGATCACAGGGGACAGGCATGGAGCCATGGGGGTCACACTCACATTCTTGGCAGGAGCCTCCGGGGCTACTCGGGCTGCCAGTATAGCCAGGGGCACACCTGGATTGAAACGGTGACAAAGTAAAGGGGATTAATGATTTCATGTCTCTAAATTGCTGTTGTGTGTGTTGTTTTAAATGAAACAAAACTGATGGCAAGAGTCAATAGATCAGGGGTCAGCAAACTTTTCCTATAAAGATCCAGATAATAAATATTTTAAGCTTTGCCAGTCAAGAGACAACAGTCAAAATCATGTAGTAAGAGAGAAAAAAATTCCAAATGTTTTTTTGTTGTTGATAGAATTCAAGATATTATAATAATAAAAATAATTGGTACAAATTATTTTATAATAATAATCTACTAAGTAAAACTAATCTACTAGTGTAAAGAAAGAAATTCTTGTTGAGGTATCAAATTCATTTAACTAGGGTTCAAATTTAGTGCTTCCTATCATCAAATTGATTGTAAATGTTTGCTTGCAACAACCATTTCGTAGCTTGAGTGCCATACAGAATCACAAAATGGTCTGAGTTCTGTGCACTATAGTTTGCCCACCACTATTCTAGATCATAAACTATTTTTTAAAGTCTTGCTTTTTAAAATTATAAATGAAGTTATATATCGACTCCTGGCCTTTCCTAGGCTCCTGCATTTTAGATGTCAAATGACTGAATCGTTCAACCTGAGACAGGCTGAGACTCTTAGATGAATAGGAAGGTCCTTCAGTTACTTCTTGAGTCTCTCCCAGGTAAGATGAAAGTTTCCCATCTGGTACTCCCCAAACCAATGCGTTTGTGCCTGAGCCAGTCAATGCCAGCCAACGACGGGAATCTGGAGAAAGGAGAGATCTATTCTGCACCTGAGCGAAGAAACCCAGCGCTCTGCAAGCCAGACCCCAGCAGCACTTAGGGGAGCCATACTCTCTGTCAGTGTGTGCTGCCTTGATGCGTCAAGCTCCCGCCCTCTCCCTTTGACCTGTCACCCAGTTTTTAGCAAACCTCTTCCCTTTTGAATCTGTTTAACCTCCTCTCTTGATTTATACCCCGAAGAGGGGACAAGAACCCCTCCACTGGTGCCAAACCCATGAATTTTATTGAGTGACAAGAAGCAAGTCAAGACAATAAACTAGGTCTTTTATTTAATTCTATTGCTCTTTCCTTTCACAAGATGAATTTTTCATTGTGTGTCCATGGAAGTGGGCTAGTGTTGTATAAATAAAATACATAACATCTACTTGATAAATTACAAGGAAAACTCAACTAGATAAACCCAAAGGCAATCCATTCAATGACTATTCCACTCATCCATGCATTCATTCACTCAAGGATACACCCTTGGTTATGTTACTGGAAGTGGTAACTTTACAAGATCCTGGCAAGACCATATGCTCTGGTTTACCCAGAATGGTCCCAGATTACCTGTTTCCTGGCTTAATTATAGTTCCTGTCTCTCCTTCAAGTATCCCATATTGGACAATAAATTACATATAGTTAGTCTAAATGTAATCAACAGTCAGAATTTTTGTTCAAAAGGCAAGTATGGGAGGAAGTTGAGAGATAATAGGACGTTAGAGCCAAAGTTACTAACACTGATCTAATAATTTTGGACCATTTTTAGTGACCTGGTATTATAAAATTTGCATGGCTGATTGTGAAAGTTAATTTATTCTGGCCTGGTTAGAAAAGGCAAAGCAAGAAGAAAATTATCTGTAACATTAGGATTTTATATATTTATTGGAAAAATTGTTATTTTATTTCCACTATATGCTCAATAAAAGTGTCATTTATATAAATCCACTTAAATTGTTTCTTAACAAATTTAGGTGAAAGCATTCTATGCTGGTTCAGATTGATTAAATGCTCAAAGAGTTTATTATAAGAGTAACTAAGAAAGAGCATGGGAGGGTTTCTATACTTCTGCAGACACTCAAGACGTGTAAGCAGTTCTAGACCTAAGCTGATGAGTTTGGGCAGGTCATAAGGTGATTTAAATGACTGAAGGATCTCTCAGAAGTGGGAAAAATTTAGGTGGAAGGTTATAGTAAAAATTTAACCAAGACCTTTGGTTTAATTTAGCCGAATAAAAGCAATTTTTCAGGGAAATAGAACCTGATCATTTATGTTAGAGATGATGAATGTAAAGCTGTAACAACATTGGATAACTGCAAAAACAATTCAAGCCTTTCACATTTGATAGTGTATGACCCTGATCATCTATATGCTATATAAACTGCCAACTCCTATTTATTAAACATTAATGGATATTAAAAAATAAATTTTCTGTAATCATGCTGCCTGAAGACAATAATTGACATTACAGTGTACTTTCCAGTCTTTTCTATACACATGCTTTCACAGATAGTGGTAACTTCAATTTATAAATGTAGCTATGCTACCAAACATTTCTTTTCATAAATTACTGCAGATAATTTCCTGGGTGTGCAGGGATGCTTTCAGTCATCATTCTGCTGGAGTTTACAAGGGCATGAAATGAATATTAGACTAAGCATGAATACCAAAGCACACTGGTGGTGATGTTAAAGTATATATCTATTCAAGTGATGTATATGTCTCCAAAACAAATGGAAATCTTTTTGAATCCTGTGTTGCTTTAAGCTATTTAATTGCTGCCAATTTCTCTTGACATGGAAATTGTAAATGCACTGTTTTATATATATGCAAGTATTGGATATTGTGTTTAGAGTTACCACATAGAATTATTTGCAAATATGTTTTGCAAACTTATAGAAACTGCTTTGGCATTTATAAAACAAGTTGATTTAGTTACCTACTTATTTCCATTATTAATACAACCATTGCTGGTAATATCAAAAGAAGATTCTTAAACAAGTAATGATCACATTAATATCTGTTTATATTGCTCTGTAGCATAAATAACATCTCAAAATTTGTTCAAATTAGCATCAAAGAAGCTAAACTTTTCACTCTCATACTTATTAGTCAAGGACTTTGAACTGCTGGAGGAGGGTGGGGTCAATTCTCAGGCCTTGTAGCCCCTTCCATGGGAGAAGCAGCTTCTGTGAAGGTGCTTAGGCAGGGCATCAACAGTACACTTGATCTTCACAATGTTAATTTAAAGTAGGTATAACATCATCTATTTTGCTATTATAGGTAAGAAAAATGGAACCCAGCTAAACTAGAGGAGCTAGGCTATGTCCATGGGCCTTCATAAAAGTTTATACTGTTATTAATTATGCAAAAATTATGTGTGTATAATGTTAATAGTTAATATTAGTTACTCTTTGTTACTTTAGAGATAATGCCTAAAACATACTAAAAATGGCAGTGATACACTTGAATATCCAGAATACTGATTTTATAGAAACTATGGTTCCAGAAGATATTAATTACAGACTTACTAGATAGTCAGTCTGAAATCGTGCTTCTTAATTTAACATTTGTATTATACTTAGAATCCAATTTAATAACGGCATACATCTATTATCAGATTTTGTAAAAAAACATGGTGAGAGGAAGCATTTATTAAATACTGTTTGCCTGTTGAAAAAGAGAACTGAACAACAAACACTTCATTGTTTGAGTTGTTCTAATTAAGAATGCTTGGTACCATTTATATTCTGAATTATGTATATACTTGCTGATGTAGTGCCAGAGTGCTCAGAACAGTGATGTGTGTGTAATTAGTGCTAGCCAGTATTTTCCACAGAACTAAAATGAGAATTATGTGTGGCCAGCTTTTTGTTATTATTAACTACTTATAAGCTTTTGGAAATTAATTTATTTGTTCTTATAAAGCTCCCCCCTTTCTCTCTCTTTCTCTTCACACACACACACACACATACACACACACACACACGATGGTATATATGCATGTATATGTTAGTATGTATGTGTATATATATATGTATATATATACACATATATATATATATTTATAGACTAAAACAGATTAGAAAATTGTGAAAGAATTTGTTTCTTTGGAGAAACTCTAAAGATAGGAAAATAATTTTGAAAGCATATAAACCACCAGTGAAAATGAAAATAATAAAGCTATGAAAATAATGAATACTCTTCTATTATGATCCTTTATTATACTATCTCTAAACATCATTACTCTCTACGCAGCATGACTGTTCATACCGTTCACAGTACTGGCCTTCATATCCACGTGGACACGCTGTGCAGCGGTAATCATCCAGGCCTTCCATGACACAAGAAGGGCTGAAACTGAATCAGAGAAACATTGTAAAAACTACTTTCACCTATTTATTTTACAAATTTAAGAAATTCTACCCATGATCTAGATCAGAGATGGAGAACATCAGTCCCGCGGGATGCACAAAGCCCGAGAAATCATTTGGTCTGGCCCTGCCAAGGCATTAGGGGTAAGTTAATTGAATGTTTGACCAAATATAGCAGGATAATTTTTAAGTTGATAATTTTGAACAGCCCGCGAATGATGTTACAACTATCCAAATGGCTGTTGGCAGATAAAAGGTTCCCCACCCCTGATCTAGATGCTTGGAACTTATTTTTGGTGATTATAAATGCCTATTTATAATTATAAGTTCCTATTCAAGGGTAAAATATCAGAACTAAACAGTACCAATAATAATCAACAGATAAATATGTTTTGTTTTTAATGAATTAACAATGCATCACAGTGACTATGTTAAAATTTTAATAATTATATGACAGCCATAAAAATATGAAACATTTAGCAAAAGTGTCCACTTTTCATGAGTCAAAAGAAAAACATGACTAAAGTGTATACATATTTATCTGACAGTAGAATAAGTATTATTAAATATCTTTCAGGTAAAAAAGGGGGGAGGCATAAAAGCTATATTAAACTTTTTCTGAAAACTCAGCTCAAATTGTCACTGGCACTTCAACATATGAAGTGTGAATAAATGTTTTACTTAACATAAAAGAATGCATTTTCTCATTTACATATAAATTTCAAACTACATTTTACTTCAAATACCAAGTAATGCAATTTAGTGTGAGAAAAGAAGGAAAGCTTTTCTCACACTAAATTGCATGAAGAGGGTAAGATTTTTCTGACAATTTTATAAGTTTTACTAGTAAGTAGGTCTTATTTAACCCGCTCTGTTTGCATTAGGACACTGGTGGACCACAGCCAGTCAGGCTTGCTCCAGGACTGTTGACATCTTACCCTACAAAAAAAAAAAGACTTGACAGGACTTGAAAACTAAGCTGCATTAACATGTAGTTTGGGGGGTTTTATAAACTTCTTTTAAAGGTAAAGAGTGCTGCATTCTCACTTGGTACCACTGCACAGGGTACTGGAATCTTTGAAATAAAAAAACAAAGATATTTGCTGCAAAATGGTAATGCTGCAAACACCTCATTTTTCTTTTTGTTGGTCTGCTAACCCAGTGGATGCTGAAAAAAGCAATAAAGTGTATAGATGAGGGTCACAACTTCTATTGCTTTTAGCGTCTTGTTTTACTTCTCTTGTAATGCATTAAATCAATAGTGTATGAATGAGTAATGAACTCTAACCTTGCAAAATATGTAAATAAATCAATCTATTCACAAACTCATTATTCAAAAAGTTTATTTTTTGCCTTCACAAAAATAGAGATAGGTATGAGATAGGTAGACAGACAGATAACTACATAGGCAAGTTTCTGGGTAGTAGGTTATAATATAAAAAATGTATTTCTTACTGTGGCTGTGACCAATAAACTTTGGAAGCCACTGAACTAGCCTTTTGATTTGGTATTTTGATTCTTACAAGGCCCATTGCAAAAAAAATGTATTCATAAATTATACAAATCAGCCCAGCTGGTGTGCTCTGTGGTTGAGCATTGATCTAGAAACCAAAAGGTCAAGATTCAATTCAGTCAGGGCACATGCCCAGGTTGTGGGCTCGATCCCCAGCAGGGGTTATGCAGGAGGCTGATTCTCTCTCATCATTGATGTTCCTATCTCTCTATCCCTCTCCCTTCTTATCTCTCTAAAAATCAATAAAAACATATTAAAAATTATACAAATCATATATAGGAAAAAGAAAACACACTTTGTAAAAATTCTGCTAAGCAATCAAAGTGGTACACTTTCTTTTCCTTCTTAAATTTCTTAAAGCTGTAAACTCACACCCTTGTAACCTAATGTCTGCTTTCATCATTGATGGTCAAAATTCAACAGTGAGCCTCAGTTAATCACCAGCATATGCACTGAGTCTCGCTTGCAACCAGAATCCGATGCTCCTTTACTGCTGCTCTTCTCTCTGTGGTGCTCATGGCAGTGTGCCTTACTTCCCTTGTCTGTCTGACAGCCCCCGTCTTGGCTCTTCCTTTCTTTCTGGCTTCTCTAATGTAGAGAGTCTTATGTTTCCTCCTTTTCGTGTGGTCCGCTTGGGTAATAATACCCCGGGAAATCTTATCTGACTTTGATTCATTTATTAACATATGCCTTTCTTCATGTGCCCTTCACATTTTCAGATTTCCATTTCCTGCAGCTGTTTGCATATTTCCATTTAGACAGACCCTTGATATCAATTTTAACCTATTTGAAACATAAATTGTCTTTCTTCTGTAGCAGCTCTCTGTCCGTTTCCCTATTTCAGTTAACAGCACCACCATAGGGGGTCAACCTCGCTAAAAACCTCTGGCTTCCACTCTGACCTACCTGGCTCTCACCCGCTTATTTAATTAGTTATCAATTCTGTAGAACTACATTCAACCATTTCCTCACATTCACCCACCTGTCTCCATTCTTGTTACTATTTTCTACTTTTAGGTTCTAATTATCGTTTGCCTAAGCTAATGCAATAGCTTTTTAATTGGTCTCATCACTTTTCTTCTTTGCCTGTTTCAATTCATTATATTCAATTCTATCATAATAGTTTTCCTAAGTGTGGCTCTCATCATATCAAACTTTTCTTAATAATAAAAACTTGTAGTGTTTCTTTATTACATAGAAAATTAAGCAGCGATTTCTTAGACTGGTATTCAAGGATGTCTCCAATATGGCCTTTCATTTTCCAATTCATTTTCATCTGCAATTATGAAATTCTATTTGAAAACCATGCTCCAAATTTTTACTTACTAGTCCTTAAACATGTCCTGTATTTTCTATTCTCTAAACCTTTGCTCATATAATTTCCTACTATCTCCACCAATAAAAGTTCTTCAATCCACTGTTTTACGATCTATTATGAATACTACTATTTCTTCAAGGGTGATATTTTTTAACTTTGAATTCTCTTTACATTTAAGTTGACTTCTCTTCAGATACATTTTGTGACCCTCTACACCCTTCTCTTTTATATGTCTTATAGCTTTTGTTATAGCTCATCCAACAGTAAATTATCAATTAATTATTGAAATTTTATAATCCGAATGGTTCACACTTTCAAAAAATATATATTTACTGATTTCAGAGGGAAGGGAGAGGAGGAGAGAGTTACCAACATCAATGATGAGAGAGAACCATTGAACAGCTGCCTCCTGCATACCCCCTACTGGGGATCAAGTCCACAACCAGGGCATGTGCCCTCACTGGAATCAAACCATGACCTCTTGGTTCATAGGTCAACATGCAACCACTACCCATAGTGGCTGGGCCAATTGGTTTACATTTTAATAAACAATAAAATAAATAACATTCTCTTATTGAAATTTGATCATCTAAGGGAGATTATGGAAAAATGAAAATAAAACTATTTTAAAAAATCCACCACTTGGTGCTTAGATGAAATAATAAATCACATATTATCCTCATCAATATCCAAATTCCCTAAACACCTACATTGGTATCCCTATAAATACCTGTGATTCTGTTAAACAATAAACAGGAGATTGCAGAGGAAAGGGAGACAATTTAAATGAAGTTTTTAGAATGTATATAAAGCCAAATATTAAAACATACACACACAAAAACAAACAAACAAACAAATAAAATAAAACCAGTAAGTCATCACTGGTAGAATGATCTCTTCACTTGAGTTGTTTGCAGTTCTTATAAATTCAAGGTAAGGATTCTATATTTGAACAAACTGTCCTATTTCTTTTCAACAGCAAATTCTTCGAGAAACACTGCCCTACCATGTAGAGACTGAAGTCTATAAATCACTTAGCAGAAAGTGTAGATATCCTTAGCAAAAATGTAAATGAAAATACTTAGGTTTTTTAATATATAAACCAATGCATAATGTTCAGACAGCACTGAAATAAAATATTCCAGATTTTGCTTCCCCTCATGGCTGTGTTTCTATGGTATCAAGTGTGGACCATTTTAACAGGAAGGGGGCTGTTTTTCTGGGAGATACTGACTTATTTTGGAGCATAGCACTAAATCACCTTGCTTCAATTGTACCATTTTAAAATTATTTTCTTGATAATTCTTTACCAATCAAGAATTAAACACCCAAAATGAAGAAAAACAGCTAAAAAATGTGATATATATACCAAACAATCCTCATAGCTTGAATTTATGGCAGAGTTATATATAATCATTAGACCTTTATAAAAATATATAAAATTATGTACATTTATTCAGACATATGTTAACATTTATATTTTAATTAATAACTATTATTTACTTGGGACAGGTTTTAAAATAAAAATGAACCATAAGGTATTATTTGCTCACTTTTGTCTTATTTTTATACTGTTAAATAAATTTCTATCTTAAATTGAGATTTTTGTCTACAGGAGAAATATAGCCAAATCTGAAAGCCCATGTGCTACACAGATGGGGTTACTGACTGGGAAACATGGCAATAGTTCTCCGTCTTACTTGTTGCTGGGAGAAATCAGAGGGCAAGCACATTGCTGACAGTCATTGGGCAATCCCTTGACAATTCCATAGTACCCGGGAGCACATCGCTCACAGAAGTCACCAGCAGTGTGATGTTGACAATTCTGTAAAGGAAAAGGGAGGAATTTGTTTTTAATGTAATGAGAGTTCTAATGGAATTTATCATACAGCTCTGCGCCTAGGAGTGTACGTGTTCTTGTGAACACACACACACACACACACACACACACACACACACACCATTAACAGAAAACTCAATACTTGATATACATATATATTTTTAAAACTCTTTCCATTGAGAAACTAATACTGGGCTGTTATAACTCTATTGACAAGAGTTTTTGTTCTCCTTTCTCTATGTGAATGTCACTATAATTTTTTTTCTCTTACTCTAATGTCGGGAATAAACTTCAGAAATTTCTAAAATTTATTATATCCTTTGGACATTGATATTTCTTCTTGACAAAGCACTGAAAAATGATAACAGTCCTGGGATCTGGTGCATGCCCATCAGTGGGCTTTCTGAAACCAAATCAGGCATGCATTTTTTAAGAGAAAACAATAGAAAAAAACCGGTCAGTTTAGTTACCACCTAAAGAATGTTACTCATCTAATTCTTGCCATATGTTAATGGTTCTTTAGAGAAAGAGAGGACCCAATCTAACCTAGGAATCTCAGGTCAATATTTTCTTTTCATGCTTGCATCATAAGAGGCACTGGGTGATATGCTTTAAGAGATTTACATAAGGAATTAGAATAGTTTCAGAATAGTGTGTAAATGGTTTTGAAATTAAAACTCTCATGAAATAGAAATGTATTTAACACATAGGATTTATATATGCAATAAGGACTGAGGGAGAGCTACATGCCACGCACTGAGACAAGTAGTGAGAGGAATCAAGTGAGAGAAAAAGGAAAAATACATCCTACCCACCTAGCACGATACACAGTTATTACAATATTACTGACTGTATTCCCTATGCTGTACTTTACATCCCTATGACCATATTGGTACTTCTTAGTCCCTTCAACGTTTTCATCCAGTCCCTCAAACTCCTTCCTCTCTAGCAACCCTCAGTCTGTCTTTGTTTCTATTTTGTTTGTTCCTTTATTTTGTTCTTTATATTGCACATAAAGAATGCAATATCGACTGTGGTTTAGTGGAAATGTGACATTTAACTTCGGAAGTTGAGAAACAGGAGAAAACGGAAGGAATTTTGAGTGGGATTTTAGCTTGATTTTATAAGTCAGGATTTGCAGTGGTCAGAAGGATGACATAAACAGTATAAAAAATTGGGAGCAAAAAAGTCATTTAAAAAATAGATGTATAATGAGCTGATTTGATCAACTCAGCTGGAGCCACAGAGACACCTCTGGGCTCTGTATTAAGCATAAACCACATCCCATATGCTGAGCTCTTTGCTTCATTCAGTCAATCAAGAAACACATATATATTTTTCAAGTGTTTTCTAATGGACAGACAATCTTCGGTATGGTATGTGTGGTCATTCATGATAAACAGCAAGTCAAATAAGTTTTTCTACTGAAATTACAATGCAATTAAAATTAGTTTTTAGAACTTCTAGTGACTCTTTCTGAGAGTTTACTTTATTCCCTGGGGGAGAAACCATGACATTACCTCCATGAATCTTAGACCTTTGGAGTTTTCTTTTACATCTTTAGTGATGCATTTGAAAACATATTGTATCACTTACAGATGCAATTTATACCTTAATGTAAACAAGTTTTTCTATATAGTGAGATATGAATCTCAAATATTCTAATTCTCCACCACACCCTCAGCAGAGGACAGCCCCTATTTTCAGAGAAGAAAAAGTCCTCATTCGCGTACTCCTTCATGGCCAAATGACTCACCATCTTGCCTGTACTATTTTTCTATCACTTTAATATGTATTTCTATGTATAGGGAATGGTATTTTGTTGTTTGTCTAAAGCTACTCTCTTCCTAAATTTTGATTTCCTTGCCCTCCTGCCTCCCATTTTCTCCAGCATCTGCACTGTCTCCTCCTTTGCTGGCTTCTTTCCATTGACATTTGAGGTTGGTCAAGTCTTTCCTATCTTAAGAAACAACAACACTGAGGTCTCAAGTCCCTTGATAACTTTCAGGCTATCTTTGATAAGCATTTAAAAAGCATTGTTTACATTCCTGGTCTCTACTTCCTCATCTCCCATTCATCCTTTAAACAGGCTTCTGATTTCAGCAATAACACAATTCCAGGCTCATGCATAAAATCTTTGTTGCTAAATTAAAATTTACTGACAATTATCAGTTTTCATGATATATGAACTTTCTGTGGCAGCTGATATTTCTGGCCACCCTTTCATCAAAATATCTCTCCCTATGGTTTCTTAATAGTAAATTTATTGATTTTCTCCTACTTCTATGGCTTCTCTTTTTTATCCTCCTTCATGAACTCTTGCTTCCCTTTCTGTGTACTAAGAATTGGTGTTCTTGATTCAAACTTTGGTTCTCATCTCTTTCTTTCCTTTACATTCTACCCTGGTGATGTCATCCATTACTACAACTTCCACTATCATCTATGTACCCCAAAATGTAAATTTTATATATTCAGCACAGATCTCTAATGATTTCCAGACTCACATTTCCATTTGCTTCGTGGATAGCTCGTATTGCATAACATAAAAGCACCTTGAATTTGAAATGACAAATACTATGCTCATTTCTTTAAATCCTGCAGATATTTCTGTATTTCCAATTTTATTTGAGGTCGCTCTCACCCTCTTAATTACCCAGACCAGCAATCTAGAGATCTTCCTCATCCCAGGTATCTACTTTATCGCCATATTCCATGATTCTATTATCTCTGTGCTTTTTTTTTATTTCCTTGCTGCTATTACTTTTTATTTGGCAACCATCATCTTTTATCTTATTACAACAGCCTCTTAGCTAAAGATCCTGCCTTCAAATTTTCTCACCCATTAATTTCCTCACACTAAAATCAGAGTGATCATTCTAAAGAACATATCAAACTGTGCCACTTTCTTGCTTGAAAGCCTACACTAGTTCCCCATTGACCTTAGGAAGAATGACAGACTCTCTAGCATGGCAAGAAAGACCTTTATAATCCAGTCCCTACTTACCCCTCTAGGCTTACATCTAGCGACTGTAACCTTTGCACACTATGCTAAAGCCACGTGTGACTGTCTGAAATTCTCAAATAATGTAATGCTCTCTCTCACCTCTGAGACTTTTCATATGCATATCCCTTGTTCTGAAATAATTTTTCTCCTTTTTACCTGGCTAACAACTATTTATTTCAGCTCTTATTATACATGTTACTTTCTCTGATCAATATTCTCTGATGCCTCAAGTCAGCTAAATGCTCCTTCAAGCTCAACACAGTGATTGAAACATGCTGGGATTCCAATGACTACTTTGAATGACTGAATGAATGAATGTACTTTCTAGGAAGCATAGATGAAACTGGTCAGGCTTCTTAAGATGAAAAAGGCCAAGTTTCAAGTCTAATGATTTGAACAGAAAATGTGGCTAGCAGGGCAAGATGATTTGTATTTTCATATTGATTTAAGTACCATAATCCTCTTTTATTCAGCCATCCAAAGGAACCATTATATTTTAGCAATAAAACAGTCATTCCATATTTAACAGTAGTATAGTGAAAAATAACGATTCTAAGACAAAATAATTATCTATGAATTCCAGTCTCAAATCATTCAGCAAAGTATGAAAGGATGAATAAGTGTTAACTGGGGAGTGTTTTAAGCACATATTTTACAGTTATAGAAATGGACATGTGCCCAAAAGTACATGGGATCTTGAACAAAAATTTTTAAAATTTTGCTTTTGTAAAAAAAAATCACTGCATAAATATTTTTTGTAAACTAATGCAACACTAATAACAAAAACACTCAAAGGTAATGTTAATCATTACTAGAAATAGAGATTCAAAAATATGGTTTTCTCTTCTCATAACTACTACTCTATAATTTCTTTACACAGCTAACAAATATTTTGACCCTCTCTGGACAGTCAATCTTTCAAAGGGTTGCTGACATACTAAACTTGGTTAACTGAATCAAATGTTCTGGTTAGGTCCACAAACACAGCACATAAATCATGATGCTCTTTTTGAAACTTTTTGACATAGACCTTTTATATGACTTTCCTGTCTGTTTTGAAATAGTAGACATAATATTTCTGATAATATTTCTCTTGTGTAGAAATTAATCTTTAGAAAAAATTTCTGTTTTAGGTACCTAGTGAATAGTTCAATTATATTCTCAACAGTGATATGTGCTAGTATTTTTCAATAATAGATTAGAATTTAATTTTTGTATTTTTTACACATGGGAAAATTGGAAATATATATTCCTTCTATTAAATCAAATGAGTTTAATATTAATAATATAGTATGTTAGACCTAATGTTAGAAGTTACCTAATCTAACCTGCTTTCCTTATAGAGTTATCTCCAAACTTTCCTTGATATATTATTAAATGCACGAATTTTTATAAGGCAGCCCTTTTCATCTTGTATAACTATAAGCTATGAAATTTCCATTACGATGAATAAAAGTTAGTTTCAGTCTTATTTTCAGTCAGTGATCCAAGTTCTGCTGTCTGAAGCTATGCAGATTAAATCTAATTTCCATTTTCCAGGAAAAGTCCTTAAATAGCTAAATGATACTATTATTCCCTAAATTGTTTTTCAAGCTAAGTATCTTCTTTTTAAGCTAAACATTTAACAATCCTGGTTACTCAGGATTTCTCTTAAAATAGAGATTATTAGTCTCTACCTGTGATTTGCAAATATAATGAATGTACTTCCTTCCTTGATCTAGACTTATAGAAATGAATCTACAGTCAAGTAAAAGCTTCTATTTCACAGCAATTGGTATCATGTGTCATTTCCTGTGTTACTGTTGTTTTCTTAAACTCTAGATATAAGCTCCTAGAGCAGCCGTGGGCAAACTACGGTCCGCGGGCTGGATCCGGCCCTTTTGAAATGAATAAAACTAAAAAAAAAAAAAAAAAAAAAAAAAAAGACCGTACCCTTTTATGTAATGATGTTTACTTTGAATTTATATTAGTTCACACAAACACTCCATCCATGCTTTTGTTCCAGCCCTCCGGTTCAGTTTAAGAACCCATTGTGGCCCTCGAGTCAAAAAGTTTGCCCCCCCTGTGAGGGCAAGGCCCAAGCATCCCTTCCTCATTCTTAAGTTCCCCCCACCTACCATAATGCCTGTGAATTGGAAATACTTACTAACAAATGCCTCAAGCATGAATAGACAAGTGAACCTGCTTCAGTTCAAAACTCATCTTATAGTTCTACCTGTCATGCTCTTTCATTCTTGACTACCTTTTGATTCTAGATAACACTTTCAGCTTTATGTTATCTGAATGTTTGATAGAGCTCATCCAAATCACTGATACAGATTTTGAATATGACAGGGTCAAACACAAAGCTGATGCTTCATCCCTGGGGACATCTCTAGAAATTATCCTGTCAAATCAGCAACTTCTACGCCCATCAAACCTGTTAAGTGATTACCACCTGGCTCCTGTTATCAGCCTTTTTGAGTCAATGACTATTTAAATGCACCAGTTTGAATCACAGATCTAACCCTTATTGGCTTATGAGTTGAGCAAATTCTTTAGTTTCTCTCAGTATCAGTTCATAAACTGTGAAAGAAAGAATAATCTTGCACAACTGGCATGGCTCAGTGTTTGAGCATCAACCCATGAACCTGGAGGTCATGGTTCAATTCCCTGTCAGGGCACATGTCTGGGTTGTGGGTTCGATTCCTAGTGTGGGGTGTGCAGGAGGCAGCCAATGGATGATTCTCTCTCATCATTGATGTTTCTATCTCTCTCTCCCTCCCCTTTCCTGTCTGGAATCAATAAAAACATATTTTAAAAAGATAGAAAGACTAATCCTATCTACCTCATAAAGAGAATACCTGAGAAAAATCTATCTACAGTAGCCTTCATGGGTCCTGGAACATACATAGGATTGGACACATGGTAGCCAACATTATTATTGCTGAATTTAATGTCTGATGTATCACACTTTCTGATGAATTTGACATTATAATGGGTGTTGTTATGGAGGAGAAAAGGATGATGATATGAAAGTGGCAATGAGGAGCAGGGACCCCTGCCCCACCGTCAGGCTGAGGGGAATGAAGGAGTGTGAGAGAAGGCAATGGCTCCCACTTGAAAGCACTGCAGGGGAAAAGTGTGTGGCAGGCAAGGAAAGAGAAGACAACAGTAAGGAAAAAGGCAGGTTATTCAGGGGATTTTGCTGATGTGTGAGCAAGAGTCCCATCAGGCTTGCTGGAAAGGGTTCAGAAGATGAGGAGAGGTGGGAAATGGGTTCAGCAAAGGAGATATCCAGCGCTGTGTGGGGGTTAGGGAGTCAGGGGGACTCTAGATGCTAAATTTCTTGCTAGTCCTGATTGTTCCAAGGCAGGACAGTGGTGGTGGAGTAGGCTGTTAGTAGGAACAGACTAAACTAACTAACTAACTAACCAACTAACTAATAAGAGCAGCTGGAATTCTAAGGGAAATAGTGAAATTATAAGAATAACCTATCAAAGATTGTAAAGATTTTAGAATATATCTAAGCACTATAATATGCTCATAATCCTATATAATAAAAGGGTAATATGCAAACTGACCCTAACAGCAGAACGACTGGGAATGACTGGTCACTATGACACACACTGACCACCAGGGGGTAGACGCTCAATGCAGGAGCTGCCCCCTGGTGGTCAGTGCGCTCCCACAGGGGGAGCTCTGCTCAGCCACAAGCCAGGCTGACTGCTGCCAGTACAGCGGTGGTGGTGGGAGCTTCTCTCGCCTCCTCAGCAGCGCTAAGGATGTCCGACTGCAGCTTAGGCCTGCTCCCCGCTGGCAAGTGGACATCCCCCGAGGGCTCCCGGGGTGCCAGAGGGATGTCTGATTGCCAGCTTAGGCCCAATCCCCCAGGGAGCAGGCCTAAGCCAGCAGGTGGTCATCCCCAAAGGGGTCCCAGACTGCGAGAGGGCACAGGCCGGGCTGAGGGACCCCCCTGAGTGCACAAGTTTTTGTGCACCGGACCTCTAGTATATACATAAAACTGCACCTATGGTATTATATAAATCAGGGGTCCTCAAACTATGGCCTGCGGGCCACATGCAAATACAAATATTGTATTTGTTCCCGTTTTGTTTTTTTACTTCAAAATAAGATATGTGCAGTGTGCATAGGAATTTGTTCATAGTTTTTTTTTAAACTATAGTCCGGCCCTCCAACCATCTGAGGGACAGTGAACTGGCCCCCTGTTTAAAAAGTTTGAGGACCCCTGATATAAATCATATCTACAAACACATGCATAACATTGGTAGGAAATAACCTAAATATAAAATGTTTATATTAAGTTGAATTCTGGATGGCTTTAATTTTTTTCTTAATACTTCTTTATAATTTTCAAATTTTTTATAAAAGGCTTATTTTTGTTTATAATCAGAAAAACCCTCATGATTTATACAGAAATAGTTGTTTCCTTGGGTGTTATTCTAAGATGCTGCTAATATTCTGTTTCTTGATATGAGTAGTGGTTTTCCAAATCAGCATTTCTTAATTATTTAAAAAATATGTAATGTGATAAATGCCATTTTTGCTGCATGTTGTATTACACACACACACACACACAACACACACATACACACACACACACACACTCCCTGCATTTTAGCAGGCCTCTGTACATGGTATCTGAGCATGTGTAAAGAGAAATGAACACATGAACCGTGTTCAGAAAGGCTCGGGGGAATACCTGGCATATGGAGGTCTCAGGGTCACAGAGGCTGCTGTGTCCATTACACTGACATGGAACACAGGTGCCCAGGGTTGGCCCAGTGTGGCGGCCACCCGGCCCAGAACGCAGTCGATAAAATCCTGGCATGCATGTCTGAAAGAAAAAGAAGCCAATTAGAACAGCCAACTGAGAAATCTTGCTTTAGTATAAACACTTTGGTTCTCAGAGTAGTTCCAAAGAAGGACTTCTTCCCCCGCCACCTGCATTAAAGGCAACATCATGTACAAACACAAGTGCCATTTTTGATTCCTAAAGTGTATCTCTGCTTGGTCCCTAGAATGTACAGGCAGCATCCATGTCATCAGATTTTTGTAACAGAAAGCTGCCATTTACATATACCACTCAGCCTGAAAATGCTTCAATTAGTCATCTTTTTCTTGAGAAAGAGGTTTGATTTTAAATAAAATTGTCATATGAAGTAAAGAGAGAATTCCAATATCCCTTACAATCTAAAATCTGCTCCTTTTGTGTTGGATGGATAACTAGCAAGTGTCCAACGAGTCTCAGAAAAAAAATCAAATAAATAAAATAGTATCATGGTTGCATTATTCATATCAGTATAATTGAAAGATTATAAAAGAAATTCAAAGTAATAAAAGCTCTACATGTCTTGGGAATATTAGGCTGCTAATAAAATTTATTTTTCCCTGGTCTATTTTATTTATTTATTTTGCAATAAAAACCAGAGAGAAGCCCACAGCTCTCATTCGCTGAGAATGAGGACAGTCTTTATGTTCTGGGCTCAGTCCTCTCTGTATGTAAAGCTGCTGCCTTTATCAGACACTGATTTATGAGTAAGAGTCAAGAGTTAGTTTTTCAGATACCACTGAAGATTACAAAGGGACTGCTTTATCACTCTGGCTCTGTAGGATTTTTTTTCACAGGATATCTTGTTCCCACTGTTAAAAGAAAAGTGACTGCTTAATCAGCAGGGGAAATACTAGTGGATTAAGAACTTCATCATGCCTCTGCATCCTTTTGGTTCTGGACTAGGTCCTCCCTAGTGGAAGAGGCAAAGTGCCTTACAAAGGGAAAAAGATCAATAGTCAGCACACTCCTTGTTTATTTTGATTCCCATAATGTGAAAGAACCTCAATTAAGAGTCCCTGCTTTTATCACAGCCTATAAGAAAGCCTAGTGAGATTTAATAATGCCAGCTGATAAAACCGGGAATAGTATTCAAAATATTTTGAGCCTTACTTGTTTCATGGTGGATGTTTTATTCTATTTTAATAAGTCTATTCATATTATTAAAAATCAAGGTTGATTTTTCCATTTTTACCAAATAAGGTCTAGAAATTATGACTGAGGAATTCTTTGGAACATAACTGAAGACACAATCCAAGGTGTATTTAAAAATGTTATACAGTGTGGGTTGTTCCAATTCTTTAGCATGCTGATTGAAGAATAAAATTGGATTTTCTTTATATGGAATTTAGCCTTGGATACCTATATAATTATTGTTATTATTTTGGGGGGGTATATTTGTGTGGGGTATGTGCACTGTGTGTGTGTGTGTGTGTGTGTGTGTGTGTGTATAAAAATCGCACACAGTAAGTTTCTAGTTCTACATCTCAAGTGAAATTTTAAAACAAGTCTAAGAAGAACAAAGTTAAGAAATGGCACTTTAATTGAAGAATCATATGATATTCAATCTGATAGACGGAAATCTGAAGGTGCGTGCCACCGGTGACGTTTGCTGTAATACACTCCCAATTCTTCCTGTTACTATGCTTCTTCCCTGGAAAGGTAGCAGGACAAAGTAGAAAAGCACCCCTAGTGCGAGTCCAAGCTGGGTTCCAACCCTGGCTGTTCACAGATCGTCTGAGGAGCATTCAGGACTGATGTGGCTCCAACACAGAGATTGAAATTCAATTGGCAGAGAGTAGAGCCAGGGTTTGTTTCCAAACTCTAGGAGGGTCTAATAAGCACAGGACTGAGACTTGCCCACATGCTCCTCCTTCTTGGCTGGAAATGCATGCAGACCCTGGTGACTAGGGAAGCCTTGGCCTGAGGAGTTAGTTTTGTCTGAAGGATACAGGGAAGTCTCTTGGTGTCATTGAGACACCATTTTATCATTTCGTGAATGAGCAGGTGTACGAATCCAAATGATTTCTGAAGTTCTAACCAGTTAGATTACTTTTGTGTCCTTATTAAAGTTCTAAGAGTTAGCAAGGAAAAAGAGACTTCCATGATGCAACTTTAAAACACATTTTTTTTAAAGAAATGGAACATTTATTTCTTTTTAATCTGCTCCTTTCCTGGGTCCTCTTTGTATTTATTGTTTCCATTAACAAAACTTAAGTGTGTTTTTCAATAGCAGATGTCTTTCTTCTCAGCGAACTGGAGAAAAATTCATGAGAATGATTGTATTTAAGTTTGGAAAAAGAGAGGAAAGATAATAGCTACTTTCTAAAGTCCTGTCTAAAATCCTTTCTGGAACACACTAGAGAATTTTTTAAAAAGCAAATAAACACTGTTCTAATCTTATCCCTTTATTTCTCTAACTCAAACTCAAAGTTTACTTGTGATGAAATTATTCATTGGTCAATATTCTTCTGATTTCCTTCTATATGTAGTTTATTTTCATACTATAGTATCTCATCAAAATATTAGAATCAAATTTACACAAAAATGTGGGAGATAGACAGACGGGAACGGGAGACAGAGAGTAATGAGCCAATATACCCAGGTGCAGAGTTCTCAACGCCCCCTTATTTGCTCAGAGTTTAACAATAAAAATAGATATTTGTATTGTTGACAATAAAAACACTATCTTATATCTTTACACGGGTTTTGCAATCAGACAATCTTGAGTTTAATTCCTGTTCCCACTTACTACATATGATTTTGTGGAGGTCTTGAATAGTCTGGGCCTCAGTTTCCTCACCTGGAGCATAAGGATACTGTATAGCATAATAGTTGGATATAAGTATATTTTGGTATTTTGAAACAGACATGCCTAGATTTAAATGCAGTTTTGCTGTTTTCGAGCTGTGGGATCATGGGCAGGTTTCTTATCCTGTCTGGGCTTCCATTTCCTCATCTGTAATAATGGGATCATATTACAGCCTCAGTGATGTTGGTGTAAGTGTACTAGAAAACATGCTTAGCATTGTGCAGGATACAGTACGCACTCAATAAATGGTGTTTTATTTTTTATAGGGTTGTTATGAGGATTAAGTGAGATAAATGTATGTGTAGTGCTTAACATACAATAAATCAAAATGGGTGCTTCTATCCCTGGTAATTTTTTAAATATAGTCATTGAAAATAGACTAAAAATAAAGGCATCAGTGATTGTTCCAAGTTGCATTGGGAAACAAAATTACAATGTATGTCACTTACCCGTACAATTCCTCAATATCTTGAACCTGAACAGAGTATTTGGGTCTTTCATGTGCAACAGAAATAATAAAGGGTGCCCTAAGAGATGTGTGTGTGTAAGAAATAAACCTATTTTCACTATTTTGTCCTTTGAATTTCATGAGCTGATCACTGGTTTAAATTATTTGGGGATTAAAAACAATATTTTTATTCCACAGAAGTGACAACTTTTGAGTGGTGACCCAGCAGAAACCAGCTATTCAACTGTGAGCCAAACATCCTATCAAACCTGCGGGAGGAGAATGACCAAAATATGACCTAGAGATCAACCTACACATTTCTGTTTTCCATGATCTTACTGTAGAGAACCATATATTCAATGGTTAATATTTCCCATTTCTGCACACAACCTAACCTGAGTTTAGGTCTGTTTAGGCAGCATTGTTAACTGAGAGGCTGGTGAGGAGCTGCTTCTATATTTAGTACATTAAATTCAATGGCTCCCACACTAATATGTGTGGTGAAAAAATTGAGTCCTTTATTTGACTTCTAAAGATAATATGGTCTCTACTTCAAATCATAAATTGTAATAAGTAGGCATTTCTAGAACTAACATTTTCAATGAACAGGCCTGTAATGTCATAACACTGCAGGTAACAGGCAAAGGCTACGTGTCTTCCCAACTGGCTGTATTTTCAGTGGTAACTAACACTTAATTTTGTTTATTTGCACCATATTTTGGGTAAAAACATGAAATGAGTAGCTTGTAATTGCAGACGTTTTTAGAATACCATACATTTGGTGAAAATGTGGTGAAGGAATTGCTTTGTGTATTCGTGACCCAAAGCATATGTTACTGGAATGGGATGTATTATTTCAAAAATGTCCTTAGCTCTTGCTTTGATGATTAGATTTTATGCTTGGGTAATTACACTTTAGAATCATGATGAATTATAAATAAGATATATAATGGATTAGAGGCAATGGCTTGTGGAGAACACCTCAGGTACCTTATTATGAGAGATAGGTCTTTATCCCCATAATCTCTCCACTAAGATATTACTGTAATTATTGTCTGTAAATAGGAGCTTAAGTGAAATTTACGAGAAATAGGTGAAGCCATAAATACAGGTGGTAGTTTGTATGTGGTTCCAGTTTTTTCTTGATTTTCTTCATTTCTCACTTGCTTCATTTGTGCTAACTTATATTTTCATGTAAAGATAAAAAGTTACTAAGATTAGTGGGAAAGCATGTTTTAGAATATACTATCTAAAAAGCCTACTGATCACAATAAGGAGAGTTTTTAACATTAAAAACATGGAATAGAAAGTAGACAACATTAAAATAATTTACTGCTCCACTAACATTTTTTGTTTAATAAGTGAACAGTAGTATTATTTTAAATAAATGCAGAAAAATATATAGCTGTAGTAACTTTCTCTTCAAGATAGTTAGAGGTCAACCTTGACTACTTACTGAATATCATCTACACCAAAATACTATTGCAAAATCAGAGAATTTTGGAACTTCAAAAGCCAATTTCCAATTTTTTATATAATTTATGTATAATTTTTTATAATAACTAAGGCCTATAGCAATTAAGAAATTGACCAAGACTATATAGTAGTAAACAGTATAGCCAAACACTCCTTAGGATAAGAAAAAAAAAATCATCACCTGTTGTCTAGAAAAATCTTAAGCTCTTTCTGTCTTCTACTTTTAAATTTTTCATGCTCATTGGAAAGATAGCATATTTTTAAAAAATTTTTTTATTGTTTAAAGTATCACATGTCTCCTTTTTCCCCCATTGACCTCTCCCCGGCCGCCCCCACCCCTCCAGCACGTGCCCTCACCCCACTTCTGTCTGTGTCCATTAGTTATGCTCATATGCATGCATACAAATCCTTTGGTTGACCTCTTACCCCCTCACCCCCAGTCTTCCCTCACAGGTTGGACTGTTTGTTTGGTGCTTCTATGACTCTGGTTCTATTTTTGTTCATCAGTTTATGTTGTTCATTATATTCCACAAAGGAGTGAGATCATGTGATATTTGGAAAGATAGCATTTTTATATGGGCCACACTCACTGTCATTTTTCACATATACACTATGTGTATTTGAGTGGATTGTGTATCTATTACTTACTGGTGTGTGAACAAATGTATATATGTGTATGTAGAAGATCCAATTTAAGAACGAGATGGGTTATTTGATGTTATTAGACCAAATGAACACATTCAAACAAATACTTCCCATCAGAGCAGTCACAAGCAAAGCTATAACATCATTCCAAGGATGTTTCACAAGGAATTTGAAGTTATTCTTAGGAAATTGCCCTCTGAAAAACCTGGAGTTTAAATAATGGTTACTAAGTTGAATGACACTTCAGTTTACAATGGGGTTTTTAACACGTATGTCTTCATTTAAATACATCCTCATGTGACTGTATAGGTAAACAAACTGAGATGCAGAAACAGTGCCCCTAGGAGGATTCAGCAAAACCAACCCACATTTCTTTTCATTACCCCATGCCACCTCTCCAGAGATTTATACTCATCATTTTTAAGTTGTACATCAGTTTTGACCTGGTGGTATCACATGCCTCATGTACCAAATTTCATATAAAATTTCTCAAATCTTATTTACAAAAGATGCATACAATTATTTATGAATAAATTAATACATGGATCTGTAACTACTTATTCCATTAATAACAATATTCACCTAATGCAGTTTTAGCATCTCTAACTGTTTAGAGGAACTGCCACGAAAATAAATCAGATGTAAAAATAGGCCTTATGAAAACATTACTTCCTGACTGCTTCATATTTTTACAGATCTTTCAATTTTTTAAATATTTCCTTCCAATGCGATCCCTACTAATAGGTAACAACAGCATCATCCTCTTTACTGTGTCTCACACTGTGAGTGGAAAATCAAATAAAATAGGGTAAGAATATGCATGAAAGTAAAACTGATTGCAGCAGAGGTAGTTCGGAGAGTAGTTAAGAGAGTTGGGCTTGCCCCGCCGGCATTGCTCAGTGGTTGAGAGTTGAACTATGAGCCAGGAGGTCACAGTTCGATTCCTGGTCAGGTTGCAGGTTTGATCCCCAGTGGGGGGCGTGCAGGAGGCAGCCGATCAATGATTCTCTCTCATTATTGATGTTCCTATCTCTCTCCCCCTCTACCTTCGTCTCTGAAATCAATAAAAATTTATTTTTAAAAAGAGAGAGTTGGGCTTAAACAGGTAAGTAAGAGCCAGCTTACCTCACAGGACAAACCAGAATAGCCTGGAGGACAATCACATCTTTCGATCAAGTGAGCTGGAGGAGTCAGTGCTGTTACAGGTCCTTGTTCAGCTACCTCCATTGAGATTTCAGAAATCCTGGACACAGCAAGCAGATGCTTATATCACCAGACAGCAAGTTAAGATCACCTAGCAAACAGCCAACCCGACGAGAAGTGTCCTCTCAAGTTTTTGCCAATAACCTTAAGCTCATTCTATTGTTTTGAAGCTGCCTACATTTTAGAAACTTATGTGCCACACCTTATTCCTGCATCTATGCTTCCTCAAAGGTTGAGATTGCATATTAGCAAAATATTCACATAAATCATAAGGAATTTCATAAATTAGATGTCTGATGTCCTGTTGAGAAGTTATTATAAAGATTTCCCCTCCACTTTTTAAAATGCAAGTGGCTTCAGATAGTCATGGCTAATTAATTAGACATTTACATTCTTTCAGACAGACAACCCATGGTCATTCCCTGTTAGAATATCTCCCATAGTCACTAGCGAAATTGCTTTTAATTTACAACTGGCACTGATTTCTTCCTCTTGAGTGTCTGAATATCCTTTCTTAAACTTTAGAAAATAATAATTCAGCATAATAGAATAATATTGATCTTTTTCTGATGATAAAATATTTTCAAATTAGCATTTTGTTAGCTTTATTAAATGAGTCCTTCAAGCAACTTAACTTTCTGCTCCCTATTGGTAGAAAGGTCCTTATAATTGAAAAAAAAAGATTCACAATGAAAACACTGATGCCCCTTTTAGTAATTTGAAATTATGCATTAAAATATATGCAGTTCATAAACTCAGACTATTTCATGACTAAGTGATAACATGAAGCGTTCTGCAAAGAAACGTCTAAATGAGACAATGAATAGTTTTGCTTGCATAAAAGGCACCTTTGATAGTTTAAGGAGCTTGAATCATAAACTTTACAACAGGCGTAGGTAGGTTTTATTGACACTAAATTATGGATGCACATTTTGACTTCGCTGGCATTGTAACCTGCATTTTGAAGATCAGACAGCTTTTGTGCAACACACATTCAGTTAACATTCGATTTCCTTCTCCTCTTCTTACAGGACGCATAGCAGCTGTGACCTGTAAACAAACCACTCCCCTCCCAGGAGAAAGGCCCCACCTTTATGGGCCTCTGGCTTCCCTGAGGGAGGAGAAGGCAACTTGTTTGTGGACATGTCATCCCCTGGAAACCTCGTGGTGTTTCTAACCTGTGGGTTTACTAGAACAGTCTTTCCTTCTCTTGCACATGCTTGCACACAACAGACTAGTGAGTATTTAAAAACCAAGCGGAACTTGAATGATGTCAACAACAGATATTTCTACAATACATTGTGGTTTTTTTCCTTCCCAGGAGATGAGAGAGCAACTGCTTTCCCTGAATTATGGATTTGGCCAAACTCAAGCTTTTATCCAAATGAATACTGAAATGCAAAGTTGTTATGTCCTCCAAATAAATGTAAGAGAAGACAAAAGCAAAGAGGGGAAAAAATAGCCTTGATAATATGTACAAAACCTGAATCTCATAACCACATGTATAAATAACTCAAGTGCTCCACTTCTGAGACTACTTAACTCTGTAACTGAATCAAGCTGCAGGGCTCTGTCTTAACTACTTTGGGGGGAGATTCAAGCACATTTTTGAACTTTGTCACAATTCCACTGTCTTACGACAACAAGTGCTGCTCCACAGATGTATGTGTCCTTATTGTTGCTAGACGATGACTCTAGTTTTTATTGAGCCTAGAAGAAAAGTGAAGTCTTTTATTTATTCTAAAGTTTCAAAAATGGTCTCCTAAGCCAGAGGATATTATTGTGAGGGATGTGAAAAAAGGTAATGAGGGGAAGAGACTTATGAGGAAAAAAGGCAACCTCACAGTATAGGAAGACAGCATCTGGGGGAGAGGCAAGGAAAGTAAAATGAAAAATTCAGGACAACATTGTTTCTATCATTTCCACTAGCAAACGTTCTCTGCACTAGCAAACTCTTCTACTGCAGCCCAGCACAATTTTCAGAATAATGTTTGCACACTCAACACTGTCTTCCAAGAGCTGTCTTCCAAGTGCATGAAAGAAAAGGATTTTTGGGTTATATGGTTAGTACAGTGTGAACATCTGAAATAATGGTATTTTTATATTTATTGGTTTGCCAATGAGAGGTTTCATAATATTTTTGTTTTGTTTTGTTTCCCTGGACCGGTCTACAGATTTCTTACACAAGATAATTTTCAAATATCTATTGATTCCATAGTCTCACAGGGCATAAGAGAGAAAATGAAGTGCCAGAGAACTGGAAATTCGTGTATGAAGTCAACTCAACTTTCTGCCTCCATAGTGTGAAACTTAATCACCTCGGTGTGGTTCTTCATTTTATCTCATTGGATAACTTGCTCCTTCGACTCAAGGAACATGACTGTGTGTGCTCATGATGTTGAAGTCTCATGGCGTCTCCATCATCTGTCTGCTCTTTATTACATAATTTTTAAATGTATTCCTTGCTATTAATTCCTTTTCCCGTGGTCTGTGAACATGCTTACTTCTCTTTCAAAGTAAACAACCATCTCTTGAACGTTGATATTATTTCATTTCTCCCTTTTACAATTATGTTTATGGAAACATTAGTCTACACTCACTATATTGAACATTGATATTATTTCATTTCTCCCTTTTACAATTATGTTTATGGAAACATTAGTCTACACTCACTATATTAGGTTCAATGTGTTCCATTTATTCCTCAAAACTTTGAGACTTAAAACCCCACTAAAACTGGTATAAAGCATGTCACCAGTATGATCCTAAGTGTTATCATCAGCAAGCCTCATTTTCATTAACCTGTTAGGATCATATGAAAATATTATAGCCCCTTATAGTATTCCTATCCTTTGGCTTCCTTCATTTATTCTTGCTCTTCTATTCAATGTGATTCCCAATCCTTTCACATCATGATGCACAGGGAAAATGACAATATCATATGGTACACTGGGGTGAGATGAGAATACTCAGGGGTCAAGGAGTTAGGACCAACTTGTCTCTGTCTGGTGACCCTGAGGGTTTAACGAGGTTATTTTCTCAGCAATCATGCAGCCTATTTATAGCACGACAATTAATTATCTCTACCCTAAAGGACATCTCTTGAATTTCTGACTGGCATTTAAAACAACGTGTCAAAGGTCAATTCAACATTTTCCCCCTTAAACATGCTTTTCAATCTATTTTCCTTTTGGGGGGAATAGCAGTAACTTCCACCAGGTGACCTAAAAGCCTTTTTTAAGTTTGTCTTCTGTCACCACACTCCCAAAACAAATGCTTTTAAATCTTTCTTGTCTGATGTCTTCCTTATCTTCCCTATAGACTCTATATCTTTCCTATAAGAAATTAACTTGGGTCCTTTCTAGTATAGTTTACCTGCTTTGTCTAATCACATTTCCATAGGTAGCCTTGATAAGAATATAGTGAATGTCATATAGTACATCTAAGAAGTCTTCACGGGTCACGGTTCTACTGACTCGAGGATCATCACCATAATATTTCCATTCTCTCTGTTAACAAGAAAATAAACCACTGATGAAAATGACTGTAAAACCACTGACATCCTTGCACCAAACAACTAATACCCTTACCTCTGTCATTTCAATTTCATGCCTTGTCAGTTGGCCAATGAGAGGAGCGGCCGTATGCCTGACGATAATTCTAGCATGCGATGGAGTCCCACCTCGGATGATAACTTGAGGCTTATAGGTAGAGACACCTGTCTCTTCTCGAGCCTCAAAATAGATGGCATACTTGAGTTTTCCACCATAGGCCATCAGCTGACAAAATAAAATGAGGAGCGATGAGTTAGATAAATGTCCAAATGGAGTGATTCCAAAAACATGTTTTCCTTTGTTCTCGTGTGACTTCAAAGTTCTTGTCCTTACCTTCTTCCCTTCAAATTGTTCTGGCAGTTTCCAATAAAAAGGCTCCAAACGGAGATCCTGGCTCACCAGATCCATGCGGGCAACAATCTCTGGATCTTGAAAAGCGATGCCTTTGGTGGTTGTGTGCTGCAGTGCCTCATCCACCAGGGGCAGAATGGTCTGCTCGGGCTCCAGGGACACCTGCAAGGGGTCAGACCACAGCAGGAGGCTGAGCTCAGGTCTTCGGGGCACTCCTTTAAAACCAAGTTATGGACTGCATGTCTATCTGCAGGGCCATCCCCGAGCTGATGAGCTGTCTTCACAAGAAACCGAACTAGTGCCTAGTGAGCAAGTAGGGCAAGGGAATACATCTTTCTGACTTGTTTGCACGGGAAAACCACGTGTCTGAAAATAGGAGCCTTTTACACGAAAAGGTAGGAAAGGTAAAAGGAACGTGTAAGAAAAAATGTACATGCCTCCATGCTAAAAATCCATGATTCTCTAAGGCTGGTTGGAATAAATGTGCCAGCCTGGTGTTCATTTGTGTTGCACTAGCAGATCAAATTCATGCTCTGGTGCCCTGACTCTTCAGCATGCAGCTTCTTCCCATCCCAAACATGTTTCCCTTACAATGTCTCCCTTTTTCACTTGGCATCCATTTCTGTATCAATGATAAATGAACTATTTTTAAGGACTATTTAAAAAGGCATTTATATCAACCCCTAATGGCACATGGCCCCTTCAGCATTTCTAGATGTGCGCAGGGGAAAAGGTTGCTTAAATGTTTTGCCATTTCCCCCTCGCCCTCAGCGGCTGGCTAAAAGACGCCAGCAGGGCTAACATTATACCATTTCATGGCTCAGCAGGTCCTTACTCACCCACGCACGGATCAGGCCTTTCGCTTCAGAGCACTGAGTAGTGGCTCCGAAGCAATAGCAGCTGCTGCAGCCAAGTGGGTTCTTGGCATCAAGTCCGAATGTGCCGGGCCGGCACCTGTCACAGTGGACACCTTCCACGTTCACCTGGTGAAAGATGAGAGCTCCTCAGTGTTCTTAACGGTGAAGTTACGAGAGAATTAAACTTGAGAATGAATAACAGGGGCACACTTTTAAAAAATTAAACAAAAAAGACCACCAAGTATTAGACTCCCAGCTCAAGTGGTACATGTAGTTAGTCTCGTTAAGGGATGAAACCGTGGGTCTAAAAAATGCTTAATTTATGCATAAGTACATAATCAAGGATATTGTATATATATTTTTTTAAAATCTAAGCAGCACATTTTCTACTATCCTGCTGTTAACGATACGAAAGAGTCATGAGAATTTCAAAAGCAAAATAAAACATCAATTCCTAAACAGTGGTGTGATGCAAAAAAATAGATGCAAAAACAGGATGTTAAAATGTAGATTTATATAATATTATATAATGTATACATACTCGTATAATGTATATTAAATATAATGTGTAGTCACAGTTATATATAATAAGGCAGCATTGGACTTTGGGTTTTGTTCAGGGCCCTCAATGGCAGAGGCTGCTCTTTTCTGAAATTCTCAACATTATTTTAACACTTACTCCCTGGACTTCGTCCTCTTGCTTCTCTGTCCTCCCTGTAATGACTTTTTTCTTGAAAAGATATCTATGACCCAGTCTTAGCATTTACCCTGAAATTGGTTTTTCAGATATATCTAAGAGGGAAATAAAATCTCTCTCATCCTTTTTAATTGGCTGTTTTTCTACACCATTTAACAATATTAATGAGGGCTGAAATTTCCACATTGTCACTGTTTGTAATGTCAGTGTTTATATGTGATGAAAATTTTACGAAACCTCACAGCAGTAAATATATTTTCAGTGTACAGTGGTTGCAGATTAATTTGGGGAGTAATGGTGTTTTTATAAGCCTTATTATTTAGCTGTGATTTTTCTCTGATGATGCTTAAGAGAGCTGTATTTTTCTCTCCTCCAGATTATTGTTATTTAAGCAAAGTGGACATGTACAGAATAGTTTACGATTGAAAATATGTTCCATCTACCAACTAGAAAAAAAGTAAGTCTTTGGTTAAATACAAGTTCTTAAAAAACCGTGTTTATCTATATGCCAATGGACATTTATAAACAAAAACATTGTGTCTATCAATGAGTTTTGTTTTATCTGTTTGTTTAGCTCAATGAAGCAGGATAATGAACACTGACTAAAGTTAATACTATTGCTCTATGAAAATAAACTTGAGGCCAGTTCTCCTTAAAGCAGCGGTTCTCAACCTGTGGGTCGCGACCCCTTTGGGGGTCCAACGACCCTTTCACAGGGGTCGCCTAAGACCATCGGAAAACACATATATAATTACATATTGTTTTTGTGATTCATCACTATGCTTTAATTATGTTCAATTTGTAACAATGAAATTGGGGGTCACCACAACATGAGGAACTGTATTAAAGGGTCGCGGCATTAGGAAGGTCGCGGCCTTAATGTATTGTGGCAGCACTTACCTTACAAGTGCACTGCCCAGTCTGATCCATACAGGCGCATCTTTTAGTCTCTGAATCACAGGTCGCATCATCAGTCCCGGGCAGGAAGCAGTTACAGGGGTCGCAGTGAGGGTAGTTCCAGTAACCTCTACTGCACTCTGTACATTTTGCACCAGAGAACTTTGGATGACAGTTGCACTGGCCCGTGTTTATATTGCATTGGAAATCCAAGGATCCCACCGTGCTACAGTTACACGCCTACGGAGGAGATAAAAACAGCAACCGCTAACACTGTTTCCTGGGAAATATCTTAAAATTTTAATCCTAATGTTTCTATGCTCCCATTAAACACATTTTAATCATAGGTCTATGATATGCCTTTGTACTGTTCTAGTTTAGTCGCTTGGGAAACATCAGTGAACATAACACTAAAATTGCTTCCTGCATTTACTAAAATATATGAGTGTCCAGAAACCATGATGCTATTGAATAAGAATGGAAATGTACTTTCTCTGCCTTTCTGTGGCAAGGGAGAATTAAGTATGGGTTTTCTTCAAACCCTTTTTGTTTCAAAGACGGGACTTTAGACAAAGTCATTTTACTTTATCATCTAGTTTTTATAGCATTTAAGTTGTACAGAGACATACAGTATAGTTTAATGGAGGGAGACAAGTAAATATATAAATAGAACACAATGGAATAACATTGTAGAATAGGGGAGATGCAGAATGCTATGTGAACATATAAGGAGCACCAAACTGGATGTGGGGAAGCCAGGGAGAATTTAGAGAAGTGATATTGAGGGTGTTGTTTTTGCCATTTTGTTTTTCAGACAAGCCTGATTTGAGATGCTTTGCTGGTAACTTTTTTCATTCATTCATATATAAATATGACTTTCTCTTTATTTATGGAATTTAAAATTTTGCTAAAATTTTTTAAAGTTTGAGGTTGTTTTAATTAATTTACTGGAACATGGTGAGTTACTTTAGTTTGGGAACAAATTGTTTTTTGATTTAGTGCTATTTCTTCAAATTTGTTTTTGAATTTTATTTCTGTTCTAATTTACCAGTTTTGTTCTTCAGGATCACTTACAATTCCTAAAATATACCACTTTTGTCTATCAATCAACTCTATAACACCTTCATGTCTTCAGTAGTTACCTTCTTATTTGCCTCTCAAATTTATTCTCTATTTTATACCTCCCAATTTACACAGTGAAAATTCTATTGTATGTATATACCACCAGTGTTTATTTTAGTTACACAATTTATTGCATGCTTAGCACTTTCCAATAATTTATTTTTAAAAATATATTTTTATTTATTTCAGAGAGGAAGGGAGACAGAGAGAGAGAGAAACATCAATGATGAGAGAGAAACCTGACCGGGAATTGAACCATGACCTCCTGGCTCATGGGTCAACATTCAACCACTGAGCCATGCCAGTCAGGCTCCAATATAATTTCTTTATTTTATCTCTTCTTTGACTTCTGCTCATCCATGTGTCTTTTTTTTCTTTTATTCTTTTAAATCTTGCGGCTTTTGATTTACAAGGCTCATATCTCTTTGTAATAAAAGTGCCAAGTGTATTTCTAAAATGTCATTTAGGATCTTGGAATAAATAAATCATTTTCAGAGACCAGCTGTGCCAATGATCAATCTACTGTCTCTGAGCTTTAAATTCACTCTTCCCTGCCCTGTTTGTGATACTGTAGTTAGAACCTGTACACATTTTTTCATGGACAGGTTGCAGAATGTTAAGCTTCATCAACAAAGGGCACTGGAGGGACTCAATAAAACCACAGTGGTGGGAAGACACTTCTGCCCTGGTTTCTGTCTTCATTACTGTCATCATTATCATTATTTTATTATTTAGCATTGAGAGCCCAGAAGTTCAGAATGCTTCCAGCTATGCCCTCAAAACCACTCTCCCAATAGGCAGCTATCTGAGTAGCTTTGGTTTGCACATAGCTCTGCCCATGACAGGCTGTTTCTAAGTAGCTCCAGTATGCCCATGGCCTTCAACAGTGGTGGGCAGCTTCCATAGACTAGCATTTGCCCACAAACTCTGTTGACTGGTTTGTTGATATTATTGTTTGTCTTACCACAGGCAGGCTGTGTGTTCCTGTGGTAGCCACCCTCTCTTTAAACATTTCTGAACCTCAGTCTTGCTGGGGTTGAGGAGAAGGAACTGTGTGACCTCTCCTAGCCCTTGATTCCTTTATGGTCCGCCCTCTATAAGCCTAGAAATAGTAGCTGCTCTTTTATATCTGATACTTCAGGAACCCTTATATCTCTCTTTTATCCTTTTTCAGTAACTTTTTTAGTAACTACCTTTTACCAGTTAACAAGTCTTAATATTCTACTTTCCCTGCTTAAATAACTGGTGTGCTTTCTTTCTCCCAAGTGGGTTATTACTTGGGATCCAAGTGGGTACCACCTCTTTCTATATCACAGTGTTTATACTTAGTCGGTCACCTGATTCTTTTTGGAGCTGTACTATTCTTCTTCTCAGATGTACAGCTCTATGGCAGACTCATATGCCTAGCAACTTGCCAAATTTCCAGATCTAATTCTGGCTGGATCTCCCTTTGCATTTCTCACACGTTCATTGCTCAGCTTAATTCTCATATCCACCACTACTGGGGATATTACTGCTTCTGCTCCTGCCAACAGCAGTTTACTTATGGGACTACTCTTTCTAGAATGTGATGTACAATCACCAGCTTCCAATCTATCATCTCTTTCCTGTCCAAATGTTCTGTGAAATATCTTCCCAGATTCTGATGTTAAAATAATTGCCAGGCCTTATTTTGGGTGTCTTTATGATTAAGTATTTCTTTATGTCTTCATTGCTATCCAGTAAAAAGGGCTGCATAAGAGTTGTTACTAAAAGTTATTTTAAACCCCAAATGTAATATTCAATTACAAACATGTATATCGTTTCTAAAGCATAGAATAACCCACTGTCATCACTCTAAATAACTCATCCTGATAGAACATCAAGAGTAGAATGAGATTTCAAAGTAAGGATGATTGGCTTATTCACATAAATATTTTTTTTATTGACACAAACAAAATGGGCTATAATCAGAAATAGAAAATTATAATATGAATGGAAACTATAATCATGCAGTGCATTTAAAAAATGTCTGATGAGACATCCTTATCATTTAACTAAAATATAAAATGCTACCCAATATTCACATAATTCTTAAAGACTAATTGGCAGTACAAACAGACATTGGGAACTTTCTGAATCAGAAAGTACATCCAGGAAGTCATAGTAAAGACAAATGAGACCATTAACCATATGTTTACATAGCACTATAACCGATATCAAACTTAAATCATAATTAGATGTAATGTTTCTTTGGCAAGAGAGGATTTATGCATGACTTCCCTGCTAGCAAGAGATGGCAGGCTTTGTATTCTACTCCAATAAAAGCTCAAATGATGTGTGTGCTCACACCTCAGCACTGAGAAATTACCCATGACGCAAAGAAAGGAAAGCTATAAATCTCAAATCACTGCAGATTTGGAGTATAGTCATCCAAGTATTTAAAATAGAACACATGCTCATAAATATTTGTGAGGGCTCTATGAATTTTTTTGTAATTGATCATCATGATGAGGTGTGTATTCAGAAATTTATATTTTTAATAATGGTTCAAAGTAATCAAAACACTTCAAGCCACATAATGTTTATTCAATAATCACTATATAATGGTATCAAACCTACAACTACATTTATTTATTTATTTATTTATTTTAAATATATTTTTATTGATTTCAGAGAGGAAGGGAGAGAGAGAGATAGAAACATCAATGATGTGAGGAATTATCCATTGTCTGCCTCCTGCATGTCCTCCACTGGGGATCAAACCCACAACCTAGGCTTGTGCCCTTGACTGGAACTGAACCTGCGACCCTCAGTCTGCAGGCCGATGCTCTATCCACTGAGACAAACTGGCTAGGGCCCTACAACTACTTTTAAAAAAATTACCTTGGTCTATATTTTACCCTGATTTATATACTAAACATTAGGTATCAGCTTCCATTTCAGGAATTTCATTAGAGTTTGGACACATCACTGGATTTTGTGGCTGGAATGGAACCCTCATAAGTTTCATATGGCTTATTCATGAGTCCAGGGATGGGGCAGATGCTTGGATTCAAAGTGAAAATGCAAACAGTCATAGAATTTTGTAGCATTGTTCATAGCTAAAATTTTGGAACTCTGGAGGAATTTTTGTTTACAAATATGTAGCTCTATGAATCTACAAACTGGAGCTCCTTCCACCCTCATGCTGACTATATGTCTCTCAATGTGGGTTTGGTCATGAAACTTTCTTAGGTCCAGCCATGGGAAAAAACCGAGGATTTTTCTAGGCTAAAGGTTGATAATATGACTCTTCAGAATCTTCTCAATTATTTTCTGGAAACTGAAACCTAGTCATAATTTGAGGGTCATTCATATATATTTTTGGCAAATTCCTTTAATTAGTTCCCAATTTCCTTGTACTTTGCAGGTATATTTCATTGTGTGTAAGTGTTAGGCTCTAGCTGTTTCCATTTTATTACAGATTTTTTTTTGTTCTTTCCCCCTCCTTTTTGGTAGGTATCATAGATGAGGCTGCATAAATGTGTACTTACTTCATTATCTTTCCCACAACTAAAATGTTAGATACTGATCAATAGCTGCAATCACTCCATAATGATAGTCCCACATTGTTTTGCAATATAATATTGGATTTTGAAATGCCCAACTATAGAATTCTACCAACATGAACAAATCTTTTAAAAAAACATTTTCAGATGAAATAAATCAATTCACTCACCTTACAACCAGTGATAATGCTGTGGCCCCAGGTATTAGGTACACATTGAGAACACTGATCTCCAATGGTGTTGGGAGGGCAAATGCATCGACCAGTCTTTGGGTCACAATTATTACCCAGATGAGAACAGTCGCAAGCTTCACAGATGAAAGGGGAAACAAAAAGTAAACATTTGATACTAGATGTTCATTTTATATTGTGATTTGTGTTGTTTTATTTTCCATACTATGGTTAAGGATTCTTAAAAGTGAAAACTTAACTCATTCATTTTTTATATCATAGTACAATGTACTTCACAGAGGAGTTGTTCATCACACATATTATAATTTACTTAATAATTTCAAAAGGTAAAGCATTTTTAACTTTTCAAATAAGCTTAGAGAAAGAAAGAATTGATGTATCAGATTCCATGTTAACTCTGTTACCTCATATCTAGATATTATAAAGGTCTGAATTTCATTTCTATAATTAAGTTCATAGTTAATTTCCTACACTGTATAGATTAACAATTCCTTCCTATTGATGACTCTGATTTGTAGTTAAAACCTGTAAGCTTAATAGGCTTCCTAAATTCAGTATATCCTAACATACATCAGGACATTTCAGTTTTGCAAATATTTAAAAATAGTTAAATTACAGAACTGTATATATATAAAGATGCTTTTGAGTTTTATTTACCAACTGCCTTATTTCTTTTCAATAGATTTTGAATTTTCCATGCTATGATATAATATATGGAGAGTACAAATTCAACCCTACCCATACACTATCTCAAAGAATGCAAAAATAATATTTGATATCTTCAAAGCCATCCGAGACAAGGACTGTATGCCATTTATTACCTATAGTTTACCTAGGTACTGATAATACTTTGGTTCAGTGTTTCATATTAAAGAGGAGAAAGCAAGAGAATAAAAAACAAATACTCGAATTAAAATAGAAGACCAATATTATAAGAAACCTTTTAATTGGTTATATAATGATTAAATCTTGTAAACAAAATACATTTGGGATATTTGATTAAGCTCACATTTTAAGGGATCATAATTATCATTGCTCACAGCATTTCATACCAGCTGTGAAAAATGTTTAGCACAACACTTGGCATAGGGTAAACACTAAATAAATGTTAGCTATTGTTTTTGTTGTTATTAATATTGCTGCTAATTTTCAGCCAAAGGATTTAGTTTACATATACCATTGATTAAGAAGAAAAATAGTGCATACTGTGTTTAAATTAATGTACTAAAAAGTGTCTTGGGATGGTTCAAATCATTACCTACAAATAGAAATTCTCTAAGTAGTTCTTCAATGGAATCATAACACTGACTGAATAAGAAAACTTGAGTAATTAACTACTTTTATCTTGTTAAAATAGAGTGTTTACACATTAATCATACTAATAAAGAAATACCATTCATAACAATAATAGTAAACACTTACATAGACCTTATATGCCAGGAATTTCTCTAAATATTATATAACCATTAATTCAACTAATTCTTACAAAAACCCAGCAAGGTACATACTATTATTTTCTTTATTTAATAGATGAATTTTGTGGAGGGACAGGGAAACCAGGTCATTTGGTTAAGTCACATAACTTGTTATTTGTGCAGCCAATAAACAAATCCAAGCTCTTTAGAGCAAAGCATGCTTTCAAACATATGCTATCCTGCCTGTTTTGTGCTTGTTCTCTGTTCTGTTTTTCTGGGTTAAATGCTACTAAGTCTGCAGTTCTAAAATGTTATCACTATTTCAAAATTTTTAAAATATTCTTGCTCTCATTTATAATTTCTGGTAGTGGATATATTTGAATATATAGTGCCATTTCATTAACTCCTACTGAGTAAAAATAGTGAGATTTAAATAACAGAGTATATTTTAAAATGCAGCTTTAGTATTTTAGTGTATACAGATATTGACTTAGAGATCACACGTAGACTCTTAGAGGTTCTACAATGATAACATTTAAAATAATTTATAATGGTTTAATTTACTATCACAACTGTATATCAAAGGTATTTGAGAATATCTAAAAGGTACTGGTTTTTAAAATAATTTCCTATATCATTCCTGGCACTTCTTACATAAATTCACTACAGTAGTCCATGATAAAGTCTTAAAAATCTTACCATGTATTTATCATGATGCTGAGGATATAGAAATATCATCAATATTGAATCAGTGAGTTTAGTAAGCAAAGGTTAATTGGCTGGAATAAGGGTTAATTCCAAATTAGTGACACATAAATCAATGCTAAGGTTAAGTCTTTACTTTCAATTATTTTGTGCTATTTCCTACTTTCTATATAATGTTTGTCAGAAGGCTGTGGCTGGATATATGAGAATACTGCTTGAGGAAATCATGGTCAGAAACCCCCACCTGCACTTTCCCATGAACTAACGAATATCTAGAGCTAATCTGTTTCTTTCTTGGAATATCACAGTTTTTAAGGCACCTGAAAGGAGAAGCAAACATAATTTTTTTTTTTGTAGCAGAAAAAAATATTAACTCCCCTAATCCTTGTACCAATTTTGCAACAGGAAAAGGAAAAGTTGAGCTGTATTAGCTTGGGGGTAGAATTTAAACTAAGACAACATTGGCACCAGAAAAATTGAACATTTGACTTTCAAGCTGCAGTAGCCTTTGAGTGACTGGCTGAATGGAGGTCACACTCAGGGAGAGAGAGACACAGTGGAATTGGGATCTGCTGATGGATTTATATTGAGTAATTTGCAAGCACAGTTTTGCATAAGGCAATGTTTCAAATTGCAGTGTATTTCTTTTGATAATTTATTTAAAATAAATAGATGTTTCTTATTAGGTTAGATATTTTATATCATATATTTGTTGTCCTTTAATTTCTGGAAACCCTGTCGAACAAACTGTTACAGAGCCAAGACCCAGAGAATGAATGTGCCCTGCTGAGTCTTCAATAACAGACCTGTGCACCCTCCTTCTTGGAAGTTGAAATAGCCACGGGCACAGTGGTCGCATTTCTTCCCTGTCACTCCAGGCTGGCACCAGCATTGGCCGCTCTCTTCACAGTCGAATGATTTAGACCCAAAGGAGTTACAGTTGCAGGGAACACATCCTCTTGGCGACTGTAGGCCAAAGGTTTCGGGCTGGCATAGGAAAGGAAAGAGAAACGTTAAATTTAAATCGATTCATTCACTATAGAACAAGACCCACAACACTGAAAGATCAGGCAGGAGAAAAAGGAGCCTATAGGGTTATGAAAGTTTCTTCACTGATGTTAGGACAACTGAGTTGTCATTCAATCTAATGGAAACTTTTTGTAATATCCAAAGATAAAAGTTCAGTTACTTTGAAATTTCATCCAGATAAAGGCAGAATTAGGGCATTATTATCCAGTCTGATATATTTTCACTAGCTTTTCCCTGTACCTCCCAAGATTCTAAGGGCACTGTGGAAATAAGCTAAGGTTGGTATTTTTATTTTAATTAAAAATTTTATTTGCTTAAATCCTCATAATCTGCACTGATTACTTTCAGATCTTATGAACTCCTTCTACTTGATAATGCTTTAAATATTGTTACTCACAGCCTAAAATTAAAATAAATGATCTCCTCGAATATTTTATCTACCATTTTCATATATCCATAAATACTTCTAATCACCACTATAGGGCTCACATTATAAATATAATTTTCAGGTTTTGCCTACACTGACAAAATAATTGGTTTGACAAACATCTAGTTCTTGGGTTTCATCTTAACAATAGAAATTGATTTATAAAAACAGACATCAAAGATTAGGTAAATGAAGAAAAACTTTTATACTCTGAGAGTTATCTATATGCACATCCCTTATCTACTTATAACAAGTAAGTTTCTATGGTTAAGTTTTCATTGCTAGCTTTGGCTGACTTTTTTGAAATACATGCCAACAGATCTAGAGGGACTATAAGAAAATGCTGATGGATTAAAAATTACGCCTACTAGAAAAATGAGAAGCACATATCTTATTTAAAGTATGTCAGGGTTGTCTTTTTAAATGTAAAATATGTCACATTATTATGATATTTTAACCTAGAAAATTGGTCTCAGTCATTACTTCTTTGTAAAAAATAATTCCCATTTTGGAAAATTAGACTTAATAGTTACTTCTTGGTAAAAATAAATCTTGCTACTTAGAGTGAGCCACTCAAAGAGAAATGTAAGCTGCATTAAATATTTTTGCCATTATTGTTAACAGTATTAAAAATAAGTCCTAGAAAATAAAATCACACTAAAATTATCCTTTCAAAATGACTATAGCTAAGAATAGGTTTGTATTTAAAATATAAAATACGTAGGTTGAATGAGTTTGAAAAATAATTTTATTTATATTTACTGCTGACTTTATTTTTACTTCTAGTTCTAATTCAGACTTCACTACATGATTAAAGAAGGAAGTGTGTATCAGTTCTAAAAATGACCTAACACATGCTATTGAAACTCAATTATAGAAAGAAAACTTGAAACATATATTTTTATTCATAAAAATACTTCAGTGTAAGATTCTAGATACTTGATCTAGAGAAATACTTAGAAATTGGGAAAAGGGTTAAAGTACAAGCATGCCCATTACAATATTATTTATCATAGTGATTAACTGTAGAAGCACTTCATGTTCAATGTTAGAGAAAATTTGAATAAATTAAATTATGATACATTCATGCTATAAAATGATATGCAGTCATTAAAATCCTGTTTTGAAGCAGTTTTAATGACATGAATATGCTTAGTATATAGCATTAAGTAAAATTTCAAAAAGCAGAATACAAAATTATATATACACTGTGATTCTAATTACATACCTAAAACGATATACCTACCACTCAGATATACACAAATGGAAACATACATACATAAAAAAGACTAAAACATAATATAGTAAAATAGTTTTTAAAAATATCTGAATTATAGAAGTAGTATATTTGCATTTGTTTTTATTTTCTAAATATTCTTCACTTAGAAATCTGAATTTTAAAGATAGTACTTTATACTCATCTTTATTTCCTAAATATTTCTTTACTTAGCATACTTACATACACACACCCACATATATATATATATATATATATATATATATATACATGCATACACATATATTTAATGGAAAATTAATAAAATATTAAATAAACTTATAAATAATAGTTATCATTAAAAATTTCCAAAGTTGATCAATCATGTAAAGAAATTTACAAGAAGAAATGTCTCTACCATATTTTTCTAGTGTTTAAATTATGCAGTTTTAAAAGCTGAGTTATACCAAAATAAATACCGCTAACTTTCAGTAATATAATTTTAACAAGTTTGCTGTTCAAAAATGTATTTCAGAGACTAGGGAAAACCCCTGATGTAAACAAATGTAAGGAGCAAACATCCCTATTCAGTGATGGAAATTAATGAGGTGAAACAAGGTGGGAGAGAGTGCCAGTCAGGTTCACTGGGAAGTTTGTTGCGCTCCCATAAATTATTCTTACTTGGGATAATAATAACAACTAGAACTTATATATTGTGCTTACAGTATGCCAAGCACTGTTCTAAAGTCCTCTATAAATAGCAATTGATTTAATCTTCAAGATAATCTTGTGAGATAAATATTATCACCTTTTTACAGGGTAGTGAAACCCAGGCACAGAAAAGTCAAGTAATTTGCCTAAGGTCACCAGCTCACCAGTGGAGCAGTCAGGATTCCAATTAGCCAGCCTGCCTTCAGAGGTGGTGCTCCTAGCTCACACATACTCACACATACTTGCCACAGAGAACAGACACCACTTTATACAGCTGTGCTGTGAGATTTGTAGGAAAAGGACATGAACGAGGGTTGAATTTCTGCTAAGTTTATATACTGAAGACATTTTGATCAGTTAGTGCTCCTTTCTTTTACTTTATGAATGCATTTTTTTTAAAAAAAATTTAAGAACATGATCTCTTTTAAAGAGTTTTTTCATTTAATATCAATAGTATTAACAATAGCTAACATTTACAAAGAATTCTCCGTATGTGTCCGTCCTTTATGCACTGTTCTCAGGACTCCCCTGAAACAGGCATGGGGGTGTCTCAGCAGAGCTTCCTGCAAGAGAGCCTGCCATGAGGAGTGTCCCTGAGGGGCAGCCTGCAGCTTCCACAGGAGGGGCTCACAGCAGGTCTCGCTTCTTCTAGTCAATAACTGATGACCTTTCTGTGCAAACCAGGATTCCCCTAAGGAGCAAATTTTGCTTCGGCATTTCCCATTGGCTTGGCCGAGAATTTGGGATCTGGGCAGAATGCACCGAATGAGGCTTTTCTACCCATTCTTTCCTTCCCTCTCTCCTTTCACACAGTTAGACCTACACAGCAGCAGAAGGCTCCCTGCATACTATACTCCCTCCCCTGTCATCCTTCATGGGCATTGTTTGCAGTAAGTCTCTTTGCGCTTGCCTCTTGGAAAACCCAAACAGACTCAAACCCTGAAGTAGGTCCTACTAGAGATGAAGAAGCTGAATTATGGAAGATTTAAGGAACTTTTATTGCTAGGAAGTGGTGAAGCTGAGATTTGATCTGAGGCAGTCTGAAATGAGAACTCGTTTTCTTAAAATGTCAATAGGAGCCATCCCTTTGCTTCCTTACTTTGTAGTACATTCTCACTTTCTTCTAAGCCCTACCCTCAGCTCTCCCACAGGCTCGGATTCTACACTGGCAAGCCCCGTCGTCCCCTGCTGCTCTGCAGATTGGCTGCGGGCCTAGCTTTCCCTCTTCCCTTCCTCCCAACATTTGTTTTGTTTTGCCTTATGAGAAGGGGTCCCATCTTTTGTAACAGAGAATACGCTTCCATACTTGGTGTATGTTGTGCATTTACAATGTGTTTCTTGTGTTTGTTGTATCCTAGAGCAAAATTATGGTGTGGACATGCAATCAAGTCGTTCATTACGCTGAAATTGGCAGGTCAATGAGCTGAATTTTCTCGGGCAAGTTCCTTTCTTTGCTAGATTTCCCTTTATTTGTTCATTCATAGAAAGGAGTTTGCTCCAAATGATACCCAGGGACCTTTCCACTTCTAAGATGAAAGGTTCCCACACATATATTTTTCTCTGTTTTCTGCACATCCATGGTTAATCAAAACTTTATTAACCTATGAATTTGAATATACTTTTAGAAACATAGATAGCTGTTTTTAAAAGGCAAGGCATCGATCAGGAATTGTCCAGTTTTTGCATTTGCAACTTGCACACTTAGCAACCATTTTTTTGTAAAATGGCATCAGGGATTGTCAGCCGCAGCACACGGAACACAACATGCCACGCCAGAGCCATGCAGCACCGCTGGGATTACCCGAGCCGCGGGCCAGTAGGCTCCCCGAGGGCAGCCTCTGGAGCTGCTGGGACCCCATCTCTGGGGAGACCCCAGCATCGGTTGCGTTCTTCGTGGATGCTCCTTCTGTCGGTGCACCTGCCTGCCCAGGTTGCACTGTTTCCCTACGAAGCCTGATTTACAGACACATTTTCCTGTCATATCACACTGCGGTGACAGAGAGCCAATGGGACTGCAGTCACATAACACACAGAATCGTTTCTCAGGGTCCCACCACATATTGGACTTTAAAAGCCAAAAGAAAAAGAAAAACAAACAACAGTAAGAGCATACAATATTATTCAGGAGATAGAAACAGGTGACATTTTCAAGCTTCCTACAGAAAGGTCAGTTTGATGACATCTGAGAAGTGCCTGCTTATATTTAACAGTTGTCAGCACCAAAAATGCATATTTACGTGAGAGATGGTGCAAACCCACCTGCTCTCACAGAGGGATCTCCAGGTCTTGTCATACTGAAGGTGGGGCAATGGGCTCAGAACTGAGAGCAGGAGATTTTTATTATTGTTTCACTTTAGCCAAAGGCGTATCTAAAAACTACCTCTATTCACTTCTCTACTGAAAACATTTAAGTAAAGTGCTCATCGGAACTGACATCTAAATGATGGAACTAGAACAAGGAGTTTGCTAAAAGCAAAGAGTATGATACATTTTATTCTGCCAACAAGGTAAAGGCAAAGGAAAGATATTTTTGTCTCCGTAGACTGGAGAGTAAATTTCTATTATCTGATTCAGAAACATCTGAAGTGTAGTAAATATTACACAAAACCAAGGAAATACAAGTTAAAGGTCAAACGCTAGTGTACAGCAAATTTTTTTTCTATTTTGAGAAACCATTTCAGTGATCCCAGTAATTTCACATGTAGAATTAGATAATCCCGAACCTTTCTTTTAATATACTAAGATGTGTATCATCGAGAGCTAGTGAGCCTTTTCAAGGAGGAAGGAAGCTCCTACTCCTTACCTTACATTCATCACACCGCCGGCCCTGCACATTAGGTCTGCATTCACACTGTCCTGTCTGAGTGTGGCAAACCTCAGAGAAGGAGCCATTGGCATTACAGCGACAAGCTGTAAAGAAAAGAGAGATCAGTCGCAGGGAAAAAGGTTCTAATAGTCTTAATAGGCTTATTGAATAATGATATCCCCAAGATAGTAATACTGACAACTAACATTTTAGAATGGAACGTTTTCTGACTTGCTAGATCAGGGGTGGGGGGTGTCCAGCCTGAGGGCCATGTAAGGCCCACAAAATCATTTGGTTTGGCTATGCCAAGGCATTAGGGGTGAGTTAATTAAATGTTACCGAATATAGCAGGCCAATTTTTAAGTTGATAATTTTGTATGACCCACGAATTATGTTATAAATATCCATATGGCCCTTGGCAAAAAAAAGGTTCCCCACCTCTGTGCTAGATGACCTGTTAGGCTTTACGTCATTTGATCCTTACAACTCTACAAACTGTAGGATCAATTTGTATAAAGCCTGGCACAGTACCTGGCACATCATATGCTATTGAAATATTAATATCATCATTATTATTCCAATGTTGAGAATGAAGACATTGAAATTCAAAGAAGCCATAACTCGTACAAGGCCACCATTGGTAGGTGATATAGCTGAGTCCTGACTCCAGGTGAATGTTATTTCCATCACTTCTTCAGCTCTTTCACTTCTTTATAGATGCATTGGCGTAACATTTAAAATATTGTAATCCCCATTTTAAGTAATGCATATTAACTATAGAGCTAAAATATTTTTTGAGAAATTATCAAAATTAATAGCACCCATGGTATAATATTAATGCCACTATTAATCAAGCAAAATTGCTTTTTTAAATTTAATAATTATTTACTATGTGCCTGTTTTTTGTTAAGCTCAAAACATGAGTTTGAGGGGAAATTTTATATATATATATATATATATATATATATATATATATATATATATAAAATATATATACACATACACATACATACCTTTAAGATTAGAAAGGATGAAAGATAAAAACATTGTTTCAAGTGTACTAGGAATGTAGCATTACAATTTTCAAGAAGAACTTTTACTTTACAACTTACATACTATCTCCGAAGATAGAAAATATATTTGTTTTAAGTAATTATTTGTCATTTCTATGTTATACAGCTGTCTGATATCATCCTCAGCCATAGATCAATCTAAAAAGTAAATGGTCTTTTCACAAATGCAACTGTAATTATTGGCTCGCTCTGTACTCTATGAGTATATTTTCAATGGTATATGCAATTGCATTGATACCAGCATAAAAAAAATATATAAGGGGGAGATGATATGGGAATTTAGATTAGTCATAGATGGTTTTGTAAAGTTTTATACAATATTTCATGTTTCTGGATACCTTGATCTGAGCACAGCTTATAAATACAGTATAAATAGCTACTCCATCAGCGTATGTTATTATTCTGTTCATCTGGCTCCAGATTCTACTTAGTTTTATTGCTTTTCTAAAAACTGTCTGATTTTTCTTCCAGTAGTTTGGCCTTCAGTGTCTGCCAACTTGATAGCAATTGAGTGGGTGTTGAGGGCCCAGCCCCATCTGCAGCCGGTCACTTTCCTTGGGACATGGTCCAAGGACAGTCTATATTTGGGGTATGAGAAAAGGCTGAAAAAATATTTTCTTTAACTATCCATTTCATTTGAACACTAGAATTATTGTTTAAACTTTTAATTTCTTTATGCATGTTTCTTATGCATATTGTACAAAAATGTTTTTAAAATCTTAAATAATTAAGAATTTAGAAGCCACTTTTTTTTTAGAGTGGGAGTATAAGATTATATTTACCATAAATTAAAGTCATTCTGCAAATAATGAAAGCAATGTAGAATTTTTAAGTGGCATTTTTAAATGAAATGCATGACCCTAATGTCATTCTTAATTAATGATAATTATTGTCAACTTAAAAATAACAAAAGCAGTGTAAAAAAATTAAGTAGCATTTTTAAAGAAATGTATGACAAAAACACTATAGATAAATTTGAAAAGCAAAATATATTTCTTTGTAGTGGTGTACTTTTCATGAAGAAATTTAGAGGCAAATAAATAATGCTTTATCGTGAATTTTATTCTCTTGATGGCTTACCACCTATGCAGAGAAAAGCTATTGTATCTGTGAAAAATTATCCCCCAAATGGATAATAAATTAGTTTATTATAGTTTTAATCTTAATGACATGCCAAGAAGCATTAAAAACCCTAATCATGTCTATTTCTCATGGCAAGTAATACAAAAATTGGTGATGATTCACAAATGTTTTCATACCATATTCTTGTATGTGTTCTTAAGGTTTTACGCCACCGATCCCCGATTTACCACAATAAAATGAGTGAAAGAATCCCCTCAAAATTTTTGGAGGGGTTTATTGGAAAATAGAAAAAGAGGTTATTACATGATTAATACAGCCCTAAAATGAACACCCCACAGAACTCACGACCACCACAGCACTACTACGGAAGGAGCTACCACGTGTGAGCACGCCAGATCCCAGGCAGTTCAATGGATACTTTCTGTGGGGCAGATCCTTTAGTCCCCACAGAAAGTTGTGACCTTTTATGTAAACGATGAAACTGAGTGTCAGTGAGGTGAAATGTCTTGCCCAAGATCACACAACTAGAAAGTGCAGATCCTAGATGATGTGTTTGAATGGACGAATTTCTTAAAAGCTCCCGATGATTTTGCAAAGATGCCATAAACCCACAGTGTTTAAAAGCCCCCCAGAGCTGTTGCAAAACCTGCTTTAAAAATCATTAATTGACAGATGAAACGAATAGATGTCATTGTCCCAGAGTGATTTGGTTTTGATTCAACAAATGGTCATTTTCAAGTGTCAAAAAACCGACACTCACCTTACAAATCTATGAGGAGAAAGACACCGCTCTTATTGAAATGGCTGTTTACAGCCTAGACAATAACAGACTAGATTTCCAGTGGTTTCTATATTTTTGCAGTTCCTGGGAGCCACTGAATGATTGGCAGAGTCCCTTCTTACATAATGCAACTGGCAGAATTAAACTGTTGGGCTGATATTTGTTCTGCTTGAGGATTCTGACAGCAGATGAAGCTGATGATGGCAGTGCAAACCACTCAAGGACTAATATGGACTAACATTCCATTTCACTCTCCACAAGACCTCCCTTGTATTTATATTAGCACTAATATAAAGCAATGGCAAATTCTCTGCAACACTATAACACAACTAAGAAGGGAAAGATGAGGGAGGGATATACCGACCATTATGAATGAGGCCCTACAATAGCTACTTTTGTGGAAGGATAACAGATAGCATTCTATGAATAGTCCTAAGTTGAAGGTTAATCATTTAACAATTACATATGACAGTGTGCAAAAATATTGGCAGAATTTTACAACTATGATGAAATGCAAGAATGTAAAGTTCACATATGAAAGGAATACAGACTCACACCTACTGATAGATACTAATTCAATAATGTGGGCAGATAAATTTATTTCAAGAAAATAATTAGATCTGAGATAAATCAATAAAGGCTAAATAGGTCCAACCTATTTTTCAAAATTTTCTTTTCTGATATGGACATATATTATTTTAGAATATTTGTTCCACATGTAAACGGAAATATGTGCATCATTTGAAAAACAATGGCACACTGCAAAAATGCATTAATTTTCTAGTGATTTACTCTATTGGTAAGAAAATATTTTAGGATATGCAGACTCTGTGTATAGGTTGTACATCTATCATAGATGTATTACACATAATTTCCTACTCTCCAATCTCACTCAAGAACTCATCAGCTACTCTGAGGTGCAATGCATCAATTCTGTCAGGGGCATCAATAGTTCAGACTTACGCTGACAGTTCCTTGCATCAACTGCGTCTCCAAAATATCCATCAGCACAGAGCTCACAGTACCGGCCTGTTGTACCTGGCTTACATATCAGACAGGCACCAGACAAGCTGTCACAGCTGCCAGGGATGGAGAAGTCAAGGTTGTCATTGCATTGGCATGGCTGACATGATCCTCCAACTACAGAAGGTTGTCCAAAATAGCCTTCTGCACACCTAAGGCAAAAGAATTCATCAGTGAGTATTTGGGAGGAATTAGTGAAACCCATCAGGGTAATACTTACATATTTTTCACACTCTCCCTCTCTCAGGATACATTTTCTTTTTAAGTGTTCCTTTTCTCAAATGCAAGATGATTAAAAGTGTTTTTCCACAACTGTAGTGTAGATACAAGATGAAATCCTGCCAGCCCCACTAGTAATTAGGTTTCAGCAAGAAAAAAAATCTTGTTACTGGCACTAAAGACGAGACCAAAGCATAATAAGAAATCTGCTCCTGGCATATTTCTTAGAGGAATCTACATCCATATTGGAAAGCCTTTGTAGTACAACACATTATATCTATCTACTCCAATTGGTTGTTTCCAGTACAAATATGTAAGGTTCACATTTTTTTTTTTTGGTTTTTGTTGCAGCAGGAGCTTGTTATGAGAAAACAGGCTCACAAGGAAATTCAGTAGTGAGAATTCCAAAATTTATTAAATGGAAAATTATAACTCAAAAGGTGCTCTTTATTATTTGGGTGGAAGCTATGGATATCTTTATATTAGCAATAGGTTTGTATGTGTTTGCATATCCAAACAGAGGCAGATTTTCATTGAAGAGTCTTTACTGAGAAGTACATATGCCTGTATACTATGTTAACATGCTGAAAGATGATGCATAACTGTGCCACAACTCATATTAGCAAACTCTAGTTTTTTTTAAAAAAAGAACTAATCACTATTTTAGATATTATTGGTAAAACAAGTTTATTTATGTGGCATGGCAGAGATTTTAAAAATTATAGTATAAAATTATCCTTTTCCCCTATATTATATTAAAAATGCTACTTCATGCTACAGATGCACAAATACATCTTTATAAGAAGCACCTATTTATATTCTGCTCTGTCTTCTCTTTCAATTATATTTGCTCATGCTTCCTATTAAGCCACACTTGCCAAAAGAGAAGCAAAACAGTGTATCTGAAATATTACAGTCAGGCTAGCTCTGTTATCTGCACTGTGTTAGCAACATAAAATGTCTTTTTCAACAAAGTTCAAAATTGAAGGGGAACAAAAGCCATGTGGGGGAATATAATTACTATAGTACACTACAATTATGCTCATCTACTCACAGATGTGTAAGTCATTGTGTAGAGAAATGCTCTCTACCAGTCGAAGAAGAAATGGTTTAAATCCAGTACATCATATGAGGATACTTTAATAACATCACAAGTATGGTGCAAAGTCATGAATTCAGTCCAAGTTTTCTAGAACATATATAGATGCCATAATAGTCTTGAAGAATTAACCTTTTATCATAATTTTTAAAATGATATTAATTTTAAAAATTATATTCATAAAATATTTTATGAATTATGAAAGTCACTGCATAAATATTGCTTGGAAAAACATTGCCAGCAACAAATATAATTGCTTATTAATTGTTTTTTGTAAAATGTGAACTAATGTTTGAGTGCTTAACATTCCCCCACAATGCCTTCAGGGTGGTATTTGAGAAACATAATAGGAAAATCCTTTTGAATTTTAACCCATTTCTTCTTGCCTTACTTGATATTCAGAGCTTATGATCACGCCCAAATGTATCTCAATTTGTTTATCATTAAGAGAGTGACTTTGCTTCTCTAGAATAACGATATACAATGATCATTATCACAGTCAACAAAAACCCATTATTTTCAGCTCACTTTCCTCAAAATGATTTACTGGCCTCAGGAGAGATGGTGTTCTATAACAAGATCTGGAAATTTTTTTCAACACAGATACCAATTAATAAGTCTACAATTCTCCCACAATAATAAAAAAACACACACCTCAGTCCATGAGAAAATTAGAGTAACTGAAGAAGCATCAAACTTTTTTTTTATTGTAGAACATATAAGAAAACTTACTAATTATACATGATAGATAATCTATATGTCACTTTATTGAAAGTGTGCATTCAGGTTTTATTACTGATGGATATGTATGTGGGTTTCTATACATAGAATAGTATTCTGAGATACTTGTAAAAATGTTTCAATAGAATTAAAAAGTGATTCTAGGGTCAGTGAAAACAATGCTGCTAACCATATAACTCTTATTAATAATAACAGTGCTGTATAGTCTGATCAACTAGGACTCATCTAATAAAAATTGGTGTAAATCACAGTCCATTGGACCTTTCCAAATTCTCAGAATTTCACCCTACCAACATTACTTGTAATTTAAAATCTGAAGTCCTCTCATTTTCATATGCAAGACAGAACGAGGATGTTTTTAAACAAAGAGCTTATTGGATTTCTTGCTAGAGAGGAACACCTTGACATAACAAAGTCACTGTTCCCTTCCATATTTGCTAACTTTTTCAAATCAAATTGCAGTATTTTAGAGACACTTTAAATATAAATGATACTCCAGATAACATATGCAGGTAATATAATGACTTAGAAGCAACATAGAGGAAGAGAGACCAAGACAGAAAGATGAGATAGAGACAGAGATGGAGATGGAGATGAAGATTAGAGGTAGATATAGAAATGAGATGAGAGATAGAGATAGAGATAGAGACAGAGATAGAGATAGAGACAGAGACAGAGATAGAGACAGAGACAGAGACAGAGATAGAGATAGCGATAGAGATAGAAAGACTGGCAGAAGTGGAGAGACATAACAGTAAGAAGAAGAAAGCAACACTGGTGAGACTGTTATCCCACTCTACTCCATCATTTCTTCAACAACTTTTGGCTAAAATTGTGGCATATGTTTCCATTATCTATGAACTGAAAAGAATGCTTTGATCTCCCTAAGCAAATTAGACAAGCTCTTGCTTCTCCGCCTCCTGCCCTTCCTCAAACATCTACTGTGCACTATTACATAATCTATAATAAAAGGGTAATATGCTAATTAGACTGGTCGTCTTCTGGACGTCATTCCGTATGTCCTTCCTGACAAAGCCGGGGCCGGAGGGAAACCAGCCCAGGTCCCGGGTGCCTGCAGGTGGCCCGGGGGATGCCAGCCAGGTTCCCAGGTGCCTTCCGGGTGCCTACCAGCAACCGGAGGAAGGAAGCCCAGGTCCCAGGTGCCAGAGGGAAGCCGGTGTCAGTAGCTGGGGGAAGGAAGACCTACTCTTGCATGAATTTTCATGCATCAGGCCTCTAGTACTAATATAAATAAAGCACAGTCTTTGTACTGCAGTCCAGGAAGAAGAAAGACATACTTAAAATGTAGCATTGAAAGTCTAGAGATAAGCAAATACAGTTTTGCAAGCATAGAAAAGGGCAACCAACCAATATTATGATTAATTAAGGACCCTTTCAGGAAGATAGAGCTGAATTTTAAGAGTTGAACAGGCAAAGGGAACAGAATTGGCTAAGGCACAGAGGAGCGTGGCTGCAATATAAAGGGCTGTGCAATATTTCTGTAGTTTACCTGCTTACATGGTGCCTTTCTACAAGTTAGAAAAAAAGGGTTTTCTCTGGGCATATGCAAAAAAGGGAAGAAATAATGGGCACAGCAAGAAGGGGGCACGTTGGATTTGATCCCCTAACCTGTCCATTGGTTGAGTCCTTTTGTGCAGTGTACAAACTGTGAAGCCACACAAGCAGCCCTTTGAAACCTCACATGGAGTCACAGTTTTGCTAATAGTCCTACCAAGTAAGTATAAGTGTCCCTCTTTTCTTATTTCTGCAACTTCTTTCTCAAGAGCATCCAGGACTCAGGGGCTCAAGCTGACTGAAACAGGAGTAGAATCTCACCAGCACAGTGAACAGATGACAGTTAGCCTTGATTCAGACTCAGGCATTTCTGAAGAGGAGAACAGCTAACTGGAATTTGGGACTTAAAATTTAAAAAACAAGAAAGAACTTCTTTGACATTGAATATGAATCATGTGGATAAATTGTCCGTGAATTTTCAAAATATGAAGCAATTAGATTCAAATAACTTCTGCATTCTTAATAGCAAGTGTGAAATTATTCTTAAATTTGACCTCTCTCTTCACTTAGTGAGGAGTTGTTAAAAGTTGGCCAGGTAGGAAGGGGACAGGGTTTAAAGGATCCATGTATCTCATTAATTTCTCTTGATGCTACAACATTCATCCCTTTTGCCTTGCTTTTCAACTTTTCTCCTCTTGTCCAGATGATAAAAGACTAGAATCTTAGCAAAGTGCCATGATAAATACCTCTTCCCTGACTTTCTTCTCATTTGTTTAAAACATTCCCCAGAAGAAAGCAGTGGTATATATATTAATCTTCACCCGAGGATATTTTTTACATTGATTTTTAGAGAGAGAGGGAAGGAGGGAGGAGGCTGGGAAGAGAGAGACATCAACATGAGAGAGACACATAGATTGATTGGTTACCTCCCACAGGAGCCCCTGATGGGACCAGGGATGGAACCTGCAACTGAAATACATGCCCATGACTAGGAACTGAACCCACGACTCTTGGGCCCCAGACTGATGCTCTAACCATGAATCAAACCGGCCAGGGCAAAGCAGTGATATCTTAAACTATGGGTGCTTTGGCCTCAAGCGAGTTTCCTAAAACTCTAACTAGAGTTCTACATGTAACAGAATCGCAATTAATATGTTGGCATATCTTGTTTTGCTATCCTCCTTTCCATGAGTTTTCTTCATTCTCTCAATTCAAGCAGCAAGGTCATCTTGTGCTACATGACAGAGTGAAGGGATCCAATAGTCAAGAAAGCAGGGCAGATAGGAATCTTCTGGACTCCAGGCTCTGAAAGTCACAATTTTTATGAATGTGGCACCTCATAAAAATTCATCCCCAAAGAGAAAATGAGATGGAGATGGAAAGGCAGATGGAGAAGTAGCGATGAGAGCAGAGGTGCTGGTGAGTCCCAGTGGAATGAAAGCAGCAGAATGAGTCCTGTGCCCCCCTGAGTGGTGTGAAAAGATGCATAGAGATGTTAGACCTGAAGAGAAAGGTGATCAAGAGGACATGGAAAAGGAAGAGGTCAGCAAAAACACACTCGGGTGAGTTACTCAGAGTTGCTTGACCCCTCCATATGTTTATTGCATAAAATATGCACATAATCACACACGTGCAAGCATGCTCACACACTCAAGCACTCAGCCTTTTGGCATTAAGTAAGCTTGTTAGGACTTGGGTTCAAGCCTGGAAGTGGAGAGGAGAGGGGGAAAAACTCTTTTTTTAAAAAAAAATTGAGATCTAATTGACACATAACATTGTGTAACTTTTAAAGTTCTCAGACCTCCCGCCTATGGCTAATTAAGTATCAGAATAGAAAATAATTTGAGATAAAGAATGTAAAGTTATAATTCCTGTCTACCTGAGCATTCTTGCAATATGATAAAAGCAGGGACTGGATGGTCACTTAAGACTCTAAAATGTTGAGTTCAACAAATTGAACAGATTTCCTCACTCCAGACATGTCAGAACTTTTAACATATTAATAAGTATTTCCCAAGCTTACGTGATCACAGAATTCTATTCCTAGAACATCTATGATTTAGGGAACACTGCTTTGGTTTTCCAGGGCTGATATTATGTAGATGATGTGCATAACCTGATTGCAGCAATCACTTACAGAATAGTTTTAATGACAAGGTTTTTTTTATTATCTCCTCCTTTCCCTAACTCTTATTCCCCTCCCTTACACTGAAGCCTACATATCTCAGAAAATGTTTCTCATAAACATTTTTGGACCCAACTAAGGGACTTTCTGGCTTATATAAATACAGAGAAATGATAAACCCTGAACATTCTTGGAAAACCCTAATCCAAATTCTTGCTAGAAAATCGTAACATCCCATCCTCTATATAGTAATAATTTAAGATAATTTTTGACTGAAAAACTTGAATTGGAGATAAGACATGCCATTTGATAAGTTGCATATGTGTGTTTCCATCTTTAATCAGATTAATAAAGATTTCAGATAGGAAATCATGCTTTTTGTCAAGAATTTCTCTCCTTGGTGATTTTTATTATTCGGATTGGAATTCTCTCCAGAATCCATTCGACCACTCTCACCAAAGTTAAAGCTGTGAGTTGCTTGAGGGCAAGGACTGTACAAAGTATCTGTGCCTAGCACATGATAGCTGCTAAACAAATGTTTATTAAACAAAATGTAATATTTTAAATTATAGATGGTTCAGAAACTAGTATCTAACATAGAACACGAAGCAAAGCAACATCAGAGACTACGCTCACCTATGTAGGTGGATTTAATGGCTTTGTATGACAGAGCAGCTGTCATTTTCCAGTTGCTAAGATAATAATAATAAAGGTTGCCTGTCATCAGCTGGAGTGTGTGTGTGCGTGGGGGGGGGGGGGCATCAGGCATTTGATGTAAATCTGTCTTGGAAATGGTATGTTCTGCTATTATCATAAGTGATATACACATGTCCTCTTATTTTAAACACAATTAAAGACCTTCAGTTTCTCGATGGCAAATAAATCCTTCTTCCTTCAGTTCTGTTATTCCATTACTAATTTACAGATGCTACCACAGTCACAAATAGTACTTGTTGCTGCTAGGAACTGTCATTGGCACTTTGCCCATGGACTGCTAGCTGCCAGCTGAATGCTCTCTGGGAGAATGGCCCCTGCTTCGTCTATGCACCCTGGTTGAAACAGGGGAGATGGCTGGCAGGAGGACAGGAGAAGACAGGCAGAGAGAGCCCTCTGTGGTGTTAGCTTCCGTGATGATGGTGAAAGCAGTTCACGTCCTCTGACTCCCATCCTAACCCTGTTCCCATGATGACAGCAAAGGGGGCTATTTTCAGTGCTAAAACCAGAGAGGTGTTGTGTTTGTCAATGGCATCAAGGGAGAATTTTGTACCATTTTCATACTGAAACTGAAATCCAGAAGAACCTTTTCCTCAGAAAGACTTCAGGAGGGAAAATAATTACACAAATTACATAAAACAATATCTATGGCTCCACGGCAAAGCAGCCTAGTAAAACCAACAGGAATTACAATGCTGGCTTCGAAGTACTCAGAAGAGGATATAAATCATGATAACAAATTACATTTTATTTGTTTTCAAATTATATTTAAGGTAAATTATGAACTACTTGCTAAACTATGAACTACACATTTAAGCCACAATTTAAGGACAAAACGCTCATTAGAAAGCTAAAAGGAAATGGTGGCAATGTAGACAGTAAGATAAATCTTAAAGTGCATGACTTTCCACTTGAGCAATGCTTTCTCGAAAGATTGTAGGTTAATGCTTAACCTTTAAGATTAGAACATTAATCAAACATTCTCTGAGTGGAGATTTACAGAGACATTTCTAGAGAATAAATAAACGATAAACACATAATGTATCTGTTGGACAAGTGTGGTGAGAAACTTTATTTCATTCCACTGAGTGTGGCGGCGGATAGTGCACAGGATGGTAATGCCTGTGGTTTTATGACTCCCCAGGCAGAAATCATTTTGAAAGACAGTGGTGCTCGCGCTTACCTCTCGCAGCGTGGTCCTGCGTACCCGACAGGGCATTCATCACAGAGCAATCCGAGACTTCGGTCTAAATGGCACGTCGGGCTAAAGCTATGTTGATGTTGTTGGGAAACAACAGGGACAAGGAAGAAGCACATACACAGAGTCATTAGCGGCATCTTTTCATTTCTCCTCCTCCGGTACTGCTGTGACAAAAGGGTACAGGCTGGACATTCTCGTCTTACAGACGGAGATTAGGGTCTGGCCAATCGAGGATGAAATGACACTGCTATTTCTGCAGACGTGAATATAGCCCAATAGAGGGCAATATCCCAGTGACATGTTATTAACTGACTTTTGACTGTTCTGGGTCCATGATCATCAGTAGCAAGTGGGACTGTACTGCTTCTTTCTAGGGATTCCCAGGCCTGGCAAAATACAGCCTCGCATTCTCTCTCTCCAGCCAAATCCTTCTGAAATTGAAGCCCCCAGAAAAATGTTAGAGATTTTGGAAAGCTCAGTATATGGTAGTGGGAGTGGTGGTGGGAGTGATGGTGGTAATGGAGTTCCTACTTTCAGTACTGCTACCAAAGGTGTGTGAATGTGTGTGCGTGAACATGTGTGCATGCCTCTGTGCATGCATGCATTTGTGTGCTCATGTGTGCATACGTGTGTGAAGGCTGCTGCCCATATGTACTCATGGGCAGGCTGTTAACACAGAAGGAAGCCTCCGAAAAGCTTTCACCAGAGATCAAGTGTGCAATAATAAAACCAAAGGAACTAAAACAACATTTCCATTTCTCATCTCTGGCAGGTCCCAAAGTGCCAGAGAGAACATTGTGGGTCTGAAGGAACAGAGTTGAACACCAAGTCTAAAACCAGCCAAGTAAATAACTGAATGTTAGCTTTAGCCTGCAACAATATGTTCAACTCTGGCCACACTTCTTTGCCTTGTGAGAGAAACCTCTCATGCATGAACCCTTACCCCAAAATTGACATGATGGCTCTCTGAAGAGCCATCAACCACTTCACATTCTGTAAATTCTGCTGCTCTACCATTTTAAAGAGAAATGCCCCCAATTAATCTTTCTCCCATTCTGTCTTCCCTAAATAGATTTATTTCCTATTATATATGACAGGATAATTCAGTAGAGGTTGCTTTATGGCCAACTGAATTAGAGAGAGAACAACAAATTAAACATTGCAAGGCCTGGTCTCGTTCCGCTCCTGACACTTGCGTGACTTCGGAATACTTTCTTCACTTGTGCAGATCAGATCACCGGTACTATTAGGAATATTCTTCTGGTTTAACTCACAGTAGCCCTCAAAGATTTAATAGTCCTAATTTTTTGATAGTAGCAAGCTATCAGAACCAAGTAGTTTAATCATTTTAAACATTTCCACTCAGTGGAAAGTCTAAATGGATCTGTTGAGACATAGAGTGGGGTGGGGGTGGGGAGCTTGGTCTGTGATATCTTGAGTTTACAAATATTACCCAGTTAAAATATTCCACGTTAAGGGGTTCTGGTGGCTGCCATTAACAGCAGAACCAAGACATGCCCGGCCTGAGCTCTGTGAGAGGAGAACCATCTTTCAGAGGCAGCCTGTGGCTGCACCCTGTGACCCCAAGGAGCTCAGGGTGGTGAGTTTCTTGGCAGGAGTATGGCTGCACTGAAAAGAAAGGCACATGTGAAAGTGAAAAGAAACAGGATTTCCCTTCTTCACCCCGTGATTTGCTATTGTTTTCACACATAAAAGGAAGGACTGGATTTTGACAAATCTAAAAAATGTGTGTATGCCTTCTTTTAAGATTGGCATTCTATAACTATCTCCTCATCTTTGGAAAAGGTTTCCCACCCATGTGGGACTACAGTGATTGAAGGAAAAACACACCAATTATTTTTTAAAATCCTAAATCTGCTTATCGTAAGTCATGTTAAAGGTGCTTGACAAGGCTTCTGACACTTTAAAACTATTTATAAAATAGATTTCAAATTTCTAATATACTCATGCATTGCTTAGCGCTGACAGAAGTAAAGTAAAATGCTGTCACCGACAAAAGTCAATACTTTTATTTCCCAGGAAAAATTTAAGCAATGACAATAATATATAAGATTGCATTAGCTCTTTACATTTTCAGAGTGATTTTTGCAAATAATTTTATTGCATTTTCCCCAAATTTTATGAGCTGCTTCGGGCAGACATACTTTTTCTTGCCCAAGGTCATAGCTAGGAGAATTTAGCATGGGATTCAGGGCTTCTGAATTCTAATCTGATGCTGCCTTCTCTCTTTATCCAATCAGCATTAAACCTACTTATAAAAATGTGTTTAAACTTTTAATCATATAAATACCTAACAGGATACATTTAAATAAAATGTTCTCATAAAATATAACTGCATTTGTGCTTCAATGTTCTTTAATCAACATAAACTGAGGGTTCACTCCCTGATCACTATAATTGAATATATAGTTATGAAGAAAATGGTATTCAATATCAAAAGTAAAATGAGAATGAAAATTAGACACGGAAAACAAAAAAAAATGTCTATAGAATTTGGATTGTCAAATGCAACAAATTGACCTGAGTTTGGCCAAAATATGAAGCTAACTGTTCTGTGACAGAACAAGGAAACTGTAAGATCATTGTTGACTTCAAGTGCTTCCAAGACTATGTCTAGTTGGCCAGCTCTACACTGGCAGAGGAAGTGTTCTACTTCCTGAAGTATCTACTACCTGCCACAGAAGACACAAGAGACAAAAGAAGAGCAAAAATTTCCACAAATAAGTAGAGAAAGAGAAGCTAATTTTGGACTGATTTCCATGTGCATAGTGAAGATATGCACATGGAAATCATTTTTATTAATGGCTGAACATAGAATTTTATAGTTATAATGATATGTGTGTGTGTGTGTACTATGTATGAATTTACTCCAAAATAATTTAATTCTACCTACCAACAGATGTACAATAAGATAAAATGAATTGCCTGGATTACAGGCTTGATCCCCAGTAGGGGGCATGCATGAAGCAGGTGATCAATGATTCTCTCTCATCATTGATGTTTCTATCTCTTCCCTCCGCTCCCCTTCCTCTCTGAAATCAATAAAAAAAATTTTTTTAAAGAAAAATGAATAAATAAGGTTAAAGACAAAAAAAATCCTCAAAAATCAAATCAAAGTGTAAAATTTATTTTATAAGGTATGTTCATTTGGTAGTGGCAGATCAACATACGGCTTTGAGCTATCTCACAGCTATTGCAAGAGGGAACAAATTGCCTCTTGGGACTGGCATAACATTTCCATCATTAGGGTTAGACAATCAGGGCATGTTCTGTGTTTGTAGATACAAAAAGGAAGAATTCCTTTTAACTAATTGTAACCTGGAACACTTGGGTAGGGAAAGAGAAACCAAAAGGGATTAGAAGCTGCAAAGGAATGAGAAGGAGCAGAGGCCTGAGAAGAGAATAAAATTGAAGGAAAGACTCATTTGCTTCATGATTTCGGTTTGGGCCACATGAATTTTTGACGTTTCTTCATAAGTGTTTTCTTCTTTCAGTTCAGTGATCTCTGTTTTATATATTCATAGGAAAACCATTAAGCAAACACATATTTCTTTAATTATCTTCAAATACTATGAAATATGAATTAATGTCTGTAATTGGGTTTTGTAATTAGAATTGGGTTATTTTCTGTCTTTGGATATTATATTTCTCTAAACCTGGGTTTCTCATTCTGCAAAATGAGGTAATATGATCTACTTAATAAAGCCTTTTTTACTAAAAATGTAGGAAGGAAACTCTTACAGTGGCACAGTAAATCATAGCTGTGATTTAATACTTTAAAATGTTTTGCCAAAGTAGATGGATTTGTTTAAATTTGAAGGTATTTAGTCACCCGTTACATAATTAAACTTGCACTTTCTGAGAAAGGAGGCAGGTGTAAACACAAGAAAGGCACACAGGTCAACTTTTAGCTAATTACTATAGGAAAAGATATCCATGGTTACAAATAAACTTCAATATTTTACTAGCTTAGCACAAGAAAGGCTTATTTCAAGTTCATACTACATAGCTAATGCTTATCAGTAGGGAACTCTGTTCCACAGATTCATTCAGATATCAAAGAATGGGCATTCCACCACTTTGCCATGCTGCCTCCTCAAGATGGACCCGCATGAGAGAAGAAAGAGCATGGACAACTCTTAACTGCACCTACATTTGCCAGAACTAGTTACTCAGCCACAACCCAGTTGCAAGAGAGGTTGGAAAAGGTGGAGAAGCCCTTTACCATATGATAAGCATTACTATCTCTATTATTTTCCCATTATTTAAAAAATAAACTTAAACTGTTTTCTATGAAAAAAATAAACTGCCCGAGTCCTTACATTTGAGTTAGCATAATGGTTGCCAAACCCCAGGGTCATTTTTTTAAAAATATATTTTATTGATTTTTTACAGAGAAGAAGGGAGAGGGATAGAGAGTTAGAAACATCGATGAGAGAGATCGATCAGCTGCCTCCTGCACGCCCCCCAGTGGGGATGTGCCCGCAACCAAGGTACATGCCCTTGACCGGAATCGAACCTGGGACCCTTCAGTCCGCAGGCGGACGCTCTATCCACTGAGCCAAACCGGTTCGGCTCCCAGGGTCATTTTTACAATGAACATTTACAGTTTGTCTAGCCTTAAATTCTATTGAACTTTTTGTCTTTGCTTCTCTTCCATGTCTCTGAAATTGTTTCTATTTCTATAGCCCCATTGGAAGAAGAACAGAGAGGTGAATATATGGGTTCTAATATTGGTTCTGCCACAAGCAAGCTGTATGATCATGATCAAGTCATTTAATTTCTCAGGAGTCTAGTTTTCCCTTCTGGTTTATGGGATTAGTACGATAGATCATAATCACCCATATGGACATAAAACATGGTATAGGAAAGTACTCTAAATTATCTAACACACTCTAAAATTTCTAAAGGATGTTGTTGAATGTTTACTTAAATTTACCTTTTGCCTCAGCATAATATTAGAAAATCACATTTTCTATTAGAACTATTAATTTTAATAATAATTCAATATGGCCCTTGAGTGAATCCAAGAGTCAGCTCTAGAAGTGGTCCATTCTTTCAGGAAGATAAATTTTAGCATTCCTGATGCACACAAAGAAGTACATATTCATAATATTAGTAGGTAGAACTTATTGAGTGTCTGCCTTCTATCCAGCTTTGTGCCAAGAATGTCTCTAATTTTATCATGTAATTGATGAAAACCTATGATTATAATATCTATTCAAACATATCCCGGAAATTCAAGAACAAATAATAATGTGGTTTTTTTTATAAAATATTTGATCTATAAGCTATGTGATGTCAGAAATTAATATAAAACATTTGAAATATTTACAATTTTATTTGCTTCTCTAGAGATAAATTTCATGATCTAGTTACAATCTATAGCTATAATATATACATCACCAAGATGAGGCTAAGCAAAGAGCAGACACTATAACTAGTTGATGAAATTTTATATATATATATATATATATATATATATATATATATATATATCACCCCCCACCCCTTATTACTGGAGGAGGCCTGGTCCATGACATTAGTGCACTGGGGGTGGGGTGTCCCTCAGCTCAGCCTGCGCCCTCTTGCAGTCCAGGACTCCTCTTCTGGCTGAGTGGCACTCCCCCTGTGGGAGAGCACTGACCACCAGGGGGCAGCTCCTGCGTTGAGTGTCTGCCCCCTGGTGGTCAGTGCATGACATAACGACCATTTGTTCCCCCATTTGGTCGATTTGCATATTAGGGGTTTTTTTTATATATAGGATATATAATTTAAATATTACATACTTATCTGTATTTATACATCAAAATAAGTATACCAATACTTATCTCTATCTCTCTACACATCTGTTTTATTTAGCAATGTTATGTAAGAAATTTAGATCCAAAATGCTTGTTATCTATAAGATTTATGATCAGAGTTTAAAAAGATAAGTCACCAAGGTAAAACCATCACTAAGCTTTAACTTGTAGATGAAGGTTGCAGCAATCTCTAGCTGATTTCTTTTTCTTCTTGATATATCATACAATCATATTCATATCAATATATCCATATTCAATATATTATGTTCAATTTAGTCTTCAGAGTTTAAAATAGCAGTAATGACTATTAAAAAACGTTTAAAAAGGATATGTCCTCTAAGGTACTATGTCCCATTATTTAATGATTTTAAAAGAAAACTTAGGTTATTAGATTAAAATAAACTTTTTTCATTACATTTGTGCAGTAAACTATGTTAATTTTCCAAGTTGTTCTAAATTTAAAAGACTTTATAATATTGGATACAAACTTCCAGGATTTTATAAATAAGTGAATTCTCACTGTCCCCCAAAAGCTGGAATTTAAAATAGGTTACTACTCTATTCCTGATTCTACTTATAAGGATAAAAGTACGTACAGGTAACCATGTTGAAAAATGAAGAATCTTTAAATACTTGGTATAACTGATATTGTTACTATTGAATTTTCTTAAAAAAATAAAAATCTGTATAATCACACAAAATTGGAATACACAGACTTGAGGAAATACACTCATTGGGCCCTGAGACCTCAATCCCTTTGACATTGATGAATGGTGTTCTAACGCTTGCTGACTTTCTCTTTCCTTTCACAAACACTTAGAACCCATTTTAAGGTAGAAGCATAGTAAGCATAGTATGAATGCCAACAATTACACAAAGTTCTCTCCCTAATGGCCCCTCTGCATTTGTAGTCATGTTGGTCAGACTTGAAAATTAATCCATAAACTCTACATATTCAATTAGCTATGTAATTCTACAAATGTATTATGCTAGGATTCATATGGTACTATAAATGGCCTGCTCTGCTGGATTGACAGCTGTGCTAGTCCCTATGACTTCTGGCTGAGAAGAAGTACAACACAAATCAGTGGAGAAAAGCAATCCCTCTGCTTTCTTCAGTGAAAGACAGTGTTGAACAATGGGTTTCGTCTATATTAAATGGTTCTGCAGAATTCATTCAGCCATAGTGAAAGAATAGGTTCTCTATTGCGTGATATAATCATTCACAAATACACCAGAGAGCCAGGTTCATGTCAAATTATAGTCAACATAGGCCCCACTAACCATTAATTGTGAAGGGATTTAATTTGTTCTCCTATATTCATTATTTTGCAGTAGCTTTCCCTTGTGCCTTCTTCCTCTTCTATGACACCCTTTGTTGCTAAAGGTTCCTCAGTTTTGTGCCCACCCAGGCTCATGCTCCAAACTTTGGAAATGATTTGATCACTAATATACATTAACTCAATTTCCCATTTAATTACTTTTAATGTTATCACATAAAATGCATTGTATTTGTTAAAGAAGTCTGCAATGTAGGCTGTAGTGGAAGGAAAGCACATGGACTTCAAATTCCAACTCTAATATTTTATTTTAAAACATTTTAAATTGATTTTTTAGAGAGGGATACGCCGATTGGCTGTATCTCTCTTACATCCTGTATTGAACCCAGAAGCTTGGCATATGCCCTGCCCAGGAATCTACCCTATGACCTTCCAGTGCACAGGATGATGCTCCAACCAACTGAGCTACACTGTCCAGGGCTCAGCTCTGGTACTTTAGTATTTTATGACTGAGCAAATTACTTGATAATAGTTAGTCCTTATTTTGGGCTCACCATGCCCAATGACTGATTTAAGTGCTTTGTGTATTTTAATTGATGTAATTCTCACAAAAACTCTGTGTGTGTATATGTGTGCGTGTGTGTATGTGTGCATGTGGGCATTTGTATATGTTTGTATAAAATATATCTGTTCCTTGGAGCTAGTTTTGAAATTCTGTTTGAATTCCATCTTTATATACTAAATCAACAAAACTATAGCTAAAGTATTCAAAATTCTGCAGAATAAACAGTGATAACTTTAAATATTTTATATTTTAAACATATTACATTCCCGAGAAACTTATGCATATATTCATTATTTATGTGTGACAAGAGAAAGAGTACATTCCATATAAAAATTCACTTACAGAACTGGATGCCCAACTCTTTAGAGAGGTAAGTTTATTACTCACTTATTTGATGGGATATTGAGTGGACAGGCACAGGGCTGACAATCCTCAGCAGTTCCTTTAGTAGGATCGCCGTAGAAACCAGGAAGACATTTATTGCAATATGGGCCACCTGTGTGATCTCTACAGTTCTGAGAAAGAAATGCACATCAAAGTTTATTATTTTGGTTTCAAGCAACATGTTACCAAAAATAGGTCTACCGAGTCATTAGTCTGTTCCCTGCCAGGAATAATAATTTTCCACATTAAATGGTCAATTTTACAGCTGGGAAATAGCATTAGAAGTTAATTTAATACATGCTAGTTTCAGCATATGCAACTTATGAAAAGATGACTGAAATTAATTATGGTTTTTTGTTGTAATGCACATCTTATATCCTTCTTTCTTTAGATTGAATTTTTTTTCTTGAGGAAATACATGTGCTTGTTCATGCACATGTAAGTGTGTATAGTCATAGAGCCTGAATAAAATATGTTCAATGGCAACTGTAGCCGATTCTAGGTAAAAACTCAATTGTTCAGCTTAAAACTGCTGATTTAATGAGAACTGTGGCTAATCAAACAAATCCTCTGGGACTATAACCCTCTTACTGCAGAGATTAACTTGGACCTCAGCGGGCTCTGGTGAATTGCACAATGCATTAATGTATTACATCTGTGAGGAGCTTGTTTGACGCATATTAAACAATGAGAATATTGAAAAAAATGAAATATATTCCAATACATATTGAAAACACAAGGCACATTACAATTTGCCTTAGACAATTTTTAAAAAACTAAAATGGCATTTTCCTGTCAACTAGCAGTTATTGAACCCAGGTTCTTTTCAAAAATAAAAAAATGATAATTTATATCTTGATTTCTTCATGTTAATTAAAGTACATTTATCAATTCAGGCTGTGATCACAAAACTCATCAAGACTGGTTTAAAGGCGAACAATCGAGTTAATCAAGCAGTAGAATTAGCAACAAAACTTTCGACAGCAAAATTTGATAAATTTGTATCATGTTTTGGCATCATGCAGACATAACTTACTTATTTGGTCTCTAATGGTACAATAAAACATATCTAATGCTTATTAAATATCATAAGTATGGATTCATTATGACTAAAATACATTTTTAATTTTACAAACATTTATGATTATAATTTTTTCTCATGTTGAAAAGAGTTCCTCAGAGCTTAGGGGTGTAAAAACTTTATTGTTATGACCAATAACCAAATAGGAAATAGCTAAAATATAAATTCATATAATGGATGACCATAGGGATAGCCACCCTAATTTAATGAAAATCCTGAATTATTATTTACTTCAGTATATTTTTAAGTATATTTCAGTATATTTCAAAGTAGCTCAATTTTAATTACATTTAGTAAGTGGATTTAATAAAAACACACAGAAATACACACTTTGGAACATAGCTTGTTATGTTCCCCGGGGAGAGAAACAGATTCTTTATCGAGCAGAAGATATTAAATGAAAATCCAATCATTTAACTCTCGAAACCTCTCACTTTCATCCTGCAAAATGAGGGCGCTAAAGCCTATGATTTATGGAGTTTTCAAACTCTGAAATCCCATGACAGTTTCACAACCACAGGTGAAGAGGTCATTCTTTAGTATCTGGTTATACTAGAAAATAGGTTTTTCTTTAAAGTAATTTAAATTCTGTCTCAAATTTATTTAGTAACCCTCTTTCAAAGATAGCATAGAGGTTAACTTCACTATCAACAGTTTTCTAAATAAGCATATTCGGATGGAATGTGCAAACCATGAGTCAGTTTGAAGAAAGGCTTTCTTCTATGATTTCATCTTTGTATTAGTTCCTTTCAGTTTCCAGGTTTACGTCACATGGTCTATTACTAAAAAAATTATATGTTTTTGCAATAATCTTTGCCTATTATCATAATGACATGATCAAAATGATCTCTTCAAAGACTTAGGGGTTTTAAAAAATAAAATCATAAAATCATAAAACATTGTCTTAACCTTGTTGAAAATGGTATTTCCAAAACTTCACTGAAAACCTGTACAACTCAGAGACCCTGTTTTTTTAACTACGGATTTAAAGGAGAAATACTATGTAGCAGCTTCTTATATTTCCTAATGTTGTATTTCATTTCATGGAAATAATAAAATTAATCTTAAAACTCAAGTGTCTTTGCAATTGTAACTATGAAGTTGCCTTAGACAACAACATACTGGAAACCAAGTTGTAAAAGATGAAAGGTTTGCTCTGATGACTTTACTCTGGTTATTTTTACAGATGTCCTGCTACAAAAGTGGTTTCCAAATGTCTGTTCACATCACATAGAACAATGAGAAGGAGACAGTACGCAATCTTCTCATGTGGCTCTGAATGTTTCCTGGGTTGCTTCAAATGGACTTTGAGTTAAAATGACTTTTTCATATACGTCCACACTATAACAGAGGTCTGGTTTTTGAACTAATATCAAAATCTATTTTAGTTAATTTCTAATCAGATTTCAAAGCCAAGGTAACTAAAAAATAGTTTATCTGTAAATTTCATAACTTATCTTTTTAATGTTAGGGGAAAACATAAATAATAAAAAAGAAGCTTAAAGTGCTGATCAGCTGAATAGTAAGAATACCCTTGATGTGCAACATTCAAATATTTTTCTCTCTGTGGATCCTATTAGAATCGATGTGCTCAAAATGGGGTGTCAGCACTTCGCTGTCAACACTGTTTTAGATAAAGGTAGTTGAAAGTCGCCAGAAAATACCTTAATGATCACCTATTTACTGGCTATAATGGAAAACCCCAAAAAACACCAGATTCTATTATTAGGATCTCTACCGTTTCCCTAAGGTTCCCTCTGTTATTTGAAGGTAGGCTCCCATCTCTCTGTCCATGAAACATTTTATTAGTAGAAAGCCTCAAATAATCTTTGCTCCCTCTCTTTTCCCCTCCTAAAAATATGTTTAATGAAACTATTTTATTGTTAAAAACAACAACACTTCTATCCTTGGAAATATCACAAAACCAAATGGGTCAACAGAATGATATGATTTAATACTAATGAATTCAATATGAAATATTACTATTGGGAACATTCCAAGCCTGGTACCACGATATTTTTATTTTTGTCTTTCTAGGTTTAAATAAAGCAAATCCATATTCATTTTAAGCTGAAATTTCCTATTGCAAGTTAGTGAAAGTATTTAAAGGTAACAATATTTTCCCCAAGGTGCATTTTTAAAAGTCTTATGGTGTAATTAGAACCAAAATCACTTAGTCTATCTATTCATAAAAATGTCATTTAAAAAATCTACTGCTATACAAATTAAGACTATCATGTTTTATACTGCAATGCAATTAAACAAAATCTAATATAAGAAAATAGAAAGAGCATCAATAGATCTAAATGCCAAATTACATTGAAACAAAAGCCCTGAATTTTCATTCTGGATTTTTCCCAGATGTTTTCAAGTAGAAGCAAAAGGGACGAAATGAGTAAGAGAAAGAGAGAACATTAAGAAATACAGAAAACAGAGTCTGCCTGAAATTCTTCAGGGAAATGAGAGTATGATATCCTCCTAACCTGGCACTGTTTCAAATTGTGTTTCTGTAAGACTAATGAAATGAGAAGTGTTGTTTCAAGCTTCATGCCATGTCAGAAAACATAAAACTAACATGCCCTTGAGTTGATCAGAATGGTCTATTCAGTGCAATTCTCCAATCCAAAGCCTTCTTAGCAGGATAGAAAGTGTTTAGCTCTTTGTAGACCTGTTTTTCTTGTTAAAAGTGTAGACTTAATTGTAAGAGTAAACAGCTCTGATGAATATGTATTGCATATATTTATTATTTTAATCTATATACGATGCCTTGTATTTAGTTAAATGCTGCAATTTAAAAATAAACATACATGCCGTATGCTCTCATTTTCAATGTCAAAACAAACAAACAAATTGTGGCTATTACATAGGTTATCTTTTACTTTTCATGCTATAGGGATACAAATCATTTCCTGTTAGAGAAGTACAGTCTAGGTTTGGTTGATTTATGGAGGGGACTAAAACCATGCATTTTCATGGTAGATGTGTACCTCAGTCATTAGTTACATTTTATTTTGATGTACCTGATCCTAATTCAATTTTTAGCCAAATAGGAAGAAACACTTCCTAATACCTGTTACTCGGGGAGAGCACATATGAAAGAGCATTCTCAACTTCCAACCCAGTTCAACATAAAGATCTCTGTCAAATCACTTCTTTTTTTTTAATATATTTTATTGATTTTTCACAGAGAGGAAGGGAGAAAGATAGAGAGTTAGAAACATCGATGGGAGAGAAACATCCATCAGCTGCCTCCTGCACATCTCCTACTGGGGATGTGCCCGCAACCCAGGTACATGCCCTTGACCGGAATCGAACCTGGGACCTTTCAGTCCGCAGGCCGACGCTCTATCCACTGAGCCAAACCGGTTTCGGCTGTCAAATCACTTCTTGACTCAAGTGTTTTAGGTCACGAAGGTATTGATTGAATTGCAGGTCCTGTGGAGCTGATCTCAGCCTTGTCAGTCAGCATCCACAAAGAAGAAAGCACTTACCAGGCATTCCGCAGTGATGTCATCGCAGGAATCCGCATGACCAAAGCATTGGCAAGGTTCACAGATGCCACCAAAAACAGTGCCGTTAACGCGTCTGTGCCTAGGCCAACAAGACTAAAACAAAGATAACGTTTCAAGTCAGTCTCAGGAATTGTTTTTTTAATTTGTGGTTTGTCTTTTATGGATAAAGAAAAATATTTAGGCAGCAAACTCAACAAATGTGCTTGTCAAAACTTTGCTGAGTTATTGAAACATTGCTGCAGAGCTATTCTCCTGACATTGGAGCTTCGTACTAACCTTAGCGTTATTGGCAGGTGTGAGATTAGAGGAAGCATTAGCTTGGAGTCTCTTCTGAAATAGCAAAATAAAGCAGAGATATAAAGAATTGAAATGTGACAGTCTTGAAGTAAAAAGCACAGACAAAAAAAGAAGGAAAAGTACCGGAAATAAAAGCAGCCAACATAAAAGGATTCTTAAAAGAACCTTAGCCTACCTTGGCAACTAATGTCAACCCAAGGAATGTTGATTCTCTGGAATGCACTACCTTTCCCACATACTAACTACCCTTAACTCGGTTATTTTCAGAAAACCTTTGCAATAATTTGGAAGGCAACCCGCTCTTACCTTTGATTACAAACACCACTAACTTCTCCACATACATAAATCATATCTTTCATTCTCAATTTCCTTCATCCTATTATCCTTTCTCAATTTTACACAAAAAAAGTCTATGATTTATTTATTATACATTCCCTTCATATTTTGTTTTGTGGTAGTATCCTACTAGAACTTTATGTTCATCATTTCTTTTTAAAGTATGAAACACTTTATCAGATAAAACCAGAATTCTGATTTAAAAAGGATATTTGGGTCTTAGAATACCTGTGTGTCCATGCCAGCTCTAAGACCACCATCTCCTGAACTAAGTTTCCCTTCTGTGGGGGTTACTACAAACTGGGTGGGATATAAAATAGGGGGGAACACGGCTGTCCTCTAGGAGCTTATGATCTCCCTCAAGTTATAACTGCATTCTGTGGGTGATTTACTTTATCTCTGGATGGTTAACTACAACATAATATTTCATGAAAAGGTCTTTTTTCCCCCAGTTGAAATGAAAACAAGAGAGAAATCACTGAAGTAATAAAGTATACAGAACTGTGTTGTGTATTGTTAGAAATGTTCCTTCTGCCGGAGGAGCTGAGGACTCTTAAATTTGAACACTGCTAACAAACACATAAAAAAATGATGTGCCAATACTTCATATCTGAAAGAAAAGCAAAAGCAACCTTCCTCTTAATCGGGCAGTACAAAAAAGAAGGTGTCAATTTTCCGTCCCTTCTAATAATTTCTCTCTGTTAAATTTTTGCTACCCTATGGATGCATTGTGGAAGAGATTTTCTTCTGTTATATATTTCTAAAAACTGGGAAGCCACATATCCAGAAAGGGGTAGAAATTAAGGGTGTTGATATTAGGGAGAGAACTGATCTAGTATTTTTAGGAAAAATAATCATGATAATCATGGAATTATTATTTATAAGCTTTATTTTATACTCTGCACATGTACTACTCATACCCAAACCTCTTAAATGTCCAAACTCCTCACCTCTCTCTCTTAGCCAGTGATTTCATGGCATTAGCCACAGAGACACTGGAACAACGGAAGCCATCTTTCCACTACCAAGTCCAAAAGCACAGGTGTAAATCGCCATTGGCCATATTCCCCTCCAGAACAATGGGGCAGGGCATGCAGGGTCCCTCATCCTCTCAAAGGAATATCATCCCACTGGTGATCTGTATTCCATTATCTATTTACATTTAGACCAGACAGATATGCAATATCGTCAATATCATCTTCCCAATATTCCCTCTGTGCTACATCAGTAACAGCTTTCTTTTCTATTGGATCGCTATTATCAGCTCAAAAAATGATTGAGTGTCCTCATCAAAACTTACCTAACAGAAATAACAAAAAAATGACAAAATTAGTTCCTGAATATCCAATAACTTTCCAGTTACTTGCCTGCCTCTTTTTTTCAGTAAAACTCCTCTAAATTGTTTTTCTTCCTCACTTCCCTTTCATGCTGCTTTTTTTTTTTTCATTCTAATCCATCTTGTGCTGCCACCACTCAATGAAAACTGCTCTCGTCTGTGTCACCAAATTTCAGGTAGCCCAATCCCAGGGACACGTCTTCAATTACATTTTATCTGACCTCTCGTCAACATTGGTTTAGTTGATTCCTTTCTCCCTCAAAAGTCTCTTCTTGTAACTCTCATGACATCCCAGTCCCCAAGTTTCCCTTTGCTGTCTTCTGTCTCTACTCCACTTCTCCTTATCAGAAGCTCCTAGGGAGTTAGTCACTTTTCTCTTTTTTATCACACTCTCTCCTAGCCAATTGTATGCAGTCTCACCATTGATGAAGCTTCCAAATGCATATCTTTAGACCAGACAGATGCAAAGTTCAAGAGCTGCATATTCTAACTTTACATTGAAATCTATATTTCACAGGCTGCTCAAAACTAGTATTTCTAGAATGGGATGCTTATTTCAGCTACCCTCTAGCTCAGTGAATGGCACCACATCCAATTCCTCAAGCTAGTGATCTGGCTCATTCTTAAACTATTTTTCTTTTAACTTTCCTTTGGCATATAGTCTATCAGTAAGTCCTACTGGTTCTACTATCAAAATATATGTAGAATAAACACTTCTTCCTACCTTGCCTGCCATTATACCAACACAAACTATTACTGTAACTATCTTCTGCCACAAAAGCCTATCAACTATTCTTGCCCTCTATATTATATTTTCATACTATAGTTATAAAAACTTTTACAAAAAACATAACTCAGATCATGGCACCACTCAGCTTAAAGCCTTCCATTGATTTTCCATTGCACTTAGAATAAAGTCCCATGTATGCGACGCTCTGAATGGCCTGGCGCTCCAGTCACATCTGTGCCACTCTCTCTCCTTTCTTACTAAGCTCCAGCCATACTTGCCTCCTTTCAGGTGCTTGCTCCAAGCTCTATTCCACTTTTCAATCAGTTCCTTTTACATAGCTGACCCTAAACTCAGTTTAGATGTTTCCACCTCAGAGAGCCTTTCCTGACAGCCATTTATAAAGTAGTCCTGTCCATCTAATCTTCCCACACCCATTCTCAGGACTTCTAATGAGGCACCTGTTTATTTTCTTTGTGGAACTTATCACATGTGTTTAAATTTGTTTTCTGGTATGTTAGCTAGCCTCCCCTTAAATGTAAGGTCCTGGAGGGCAGGGGCCATATCTGTATTTCTCATCACATTATCATCCATGTCTAGGATCTTGATTGTCTCAAGATGCATGGTCATCAATATATGTTAGCTAAATGAAATTATGGACACTTCCAATGAGGTGGTTAATATTTCTGTCATACACAAGAGGAAACAGATTCAAATGCTTCTTTTTATTCAGTATCCCACCTTTCCTTTCACTTCCTCACGTGCCCCACTTGTCAAGTGAAATAAATTATGGTGATACTTTAGAAAACAGAAAATATTTGAAAGATGAACTGTAGAGGAACTTATAACTCAAGTAGAAATGAGAAAAAGTGATTCTGAGTAAACATTGTGACCCCAAGTGAAATAAAAGAGGATAATTTTATAATGGAGTCACTTGATTTGTATCTAGCAAACTAGAATTAATTAATCAATTTACTCAGTTCTTAAAGGGTACGTGGATATTAGTGTTAACAAAGCTAGAGTGCCTGGCCTTATGAACTCAGCAAAAAAGCAAATAAAATCAGGAAAGAATAGGAATAACTAATAGTGAATCTAGGGACAGGAAGTTTTAATAAAGAAAAGAAGGTGTTATTAGAGAGTAGATGAAATGTGGAAATCGCGAGAAACTGTAGAATTTATCATCTTCTGATTCAATGAAATTATTATTTTGTAGACTTCAAAATAACTTTATTTATCAAACAATTTTGTGTGAGAGGAACAGGAAGCTTTTATTATCCCTCCTCGCCTTCTTCTGATTCTCCCACACTTGTGTACTTCTCTCTTCCTACCTAACTGTTACCATTATTTAGCATGCAATTTGAGGTTTTTTCACTTCAGGATACTTTCGATGACATCTTTCTCACTGGAATTGCTCACCTCTTTGAATGATTATTGCACTTATGTTCTGCACCACTTACTGGTCTCTTAATTATATAGTGCTGCGATCCAATTTTTCATAAGTATTTATTCTTTCTCCCTAAACAGATTGTTAGGTCTTTAAGGATAGGGATTATAATGTAATCTTCTTGATAATCCCCTCAGCATCTAGTGCATAATTTACCAAAGTTTCTCAATAATTTTTTTAGAAGAGAGGAAAGAAGAAATGAAAAGAATAGCCAATTAAACAATTCTAATATTCATACAATTTTATATTCAATGGGCATTTGGAACTTTGCATAAAGGATGATGAAGGGTTCTGAGAATTACTAATGTGGGAATAAGTACTAAAGCAAGAATAGGATCAAGGAATTTATTATTCCAATTGAAAGAGAAACTTTAAGGTTCAAAGAGAGCTTTCTGGTTTGAAATAAAAACTGCTAGGCTATTAACAAAAGAATATGTTTCATCAAATACAGCAAGTATTTTACATGCAAAGTCAAATTTGCATTGACAGAGTTAATTCATTTCAAGTATTATTTTTCTCTTCTTGACATGAATTTTAGAAAAGTGAGTACTTCAATGAATTACATTTAGTTTTATTCTAGGTAGGTAAATCGGAGCCCAGTTAAAGAAAACACATTTTGCCACAAATATGAATCTAAAGCCTGTGTATCCTCTTGAAGCACGCATTATTTCAGAGCACAGGAGAACTGACAAGGCAGGCAGTGCCTAGAGTATTTCTATAAATGGCATAATGGGTAGTGTGCTGAAGTGGAACATCTTGGTACACTCAAATGATTCCTTAAAGGCTTCATTTTTAAAGAACTTAAGCTCCTATTTATCTGCAAGCCATGCTCTCTGTCAGGGAATTGGTGTTTGCAATTTTTGACCAGGTTTTAAATAAAATCAATTTTCAAACTGCCGAAATAAAATACACAGAAGTAAGTAAAAATTATTACCTTAAAATGACATACTGGTATTAAGTAAGAAACATTAATATCATTATGAATCTAGAATATTGAGACAACAATAAATATCTCAAACTATAGCTACTAAACAAATCAAAGAACTGTGAGGAATTTTCCAGATCAAGGTATTTCTTCCATATATTATGTTCTTGACATTTTAAAGATAGTGTCCTTTAGATGATTGCAATTTTGCTGTATTCTTAGGAATAAAGTAGAGAAAGAGTAAGGCACAAAAGATTAAAAATGAAGAAACATAATTTCAAGAAGACATTATGTGAGTTGCACTCTATTTAAAAGCCATGACTTTTTGGCAGACAGTCAAATTTCTTCTTTAAGTAATATACTATCAATTGTTTCTGCAATCTTTGATATAAAAAGACTAGACTCTTTTTAGAACAGTTTATTGAAAGAAATTATGAAGGGACTTAGAATGCACTGAGGATATGTTCTTGCAAACTTACTTCACAAGAGGATCCAGTGTACCCTGGTGGACATTGACAGACTTCCACAGCTGACGCAAAACCTCCATCGGTCGGATAGGGAACAGCAGAGTCAAGACCAACAGAGCTCAACCTGGGGCAGAAGGAAAAAGAGATGGTAAATAAGTAAACAAGCTCCTATGTATTACATAGCTGGAGGAATAATACAGTAACAATAAGGTAAATATAAGCAGATTATCAGCCTTTAGAAAGAAGGCTAAAGAATATCCATAACTTGAAGCTCTGGTCATTCGTTGTATTAGGTAAAGTCTGCTCAGTTAATAGTGTGCACAACCACTACCACCATCACATGCTCAAAAGATATGAGAACATTCTTGCTCATTTCTTGGTTTTTTTTTGGCTGTGTTTTGATTTCCCCCTGTTTTGCTTTGTTTGTTTGTTTTTTGGAGATAGAGAGTTCAAGATCACATATTTGAAAATATTTTTAAAACAGAAAACAATATAACTGATTTAAGTTAACATTTAAGCTAGAAAATCAGGAGACAATAGGAATAAATTAGAGAAAGTACATGGTACACATGATTTAAAAATGGAGGAAAAAGTAAATATATATATATATATATATATATATATATATATACACACACACACACACACACACACATATATATGTATATATATTCAGTCTGAGCCATTAAATTGGAAGAAAAGATAGAAGAGAGAGAGAAAGGAAAAATAAATAATCTTGATTTCTTTTTCTCAGAAATAAATCTGTACGTTGGTAGGTAAAAGTCAAATATTCTCAAATGTTCAGTTGAATTAGTTAATTTGTTTTGGGCCTAAATTGAATTCATTGTTCTCTGTGTCTATGGGTTTTATTATATTGATACTCCTTTACAGTCTGGTTATTTTAACAGAGTGATTTGATATCACTTATTATTTTGGGGCATAGCTAGTTTGGCTAAATTGAAAAATGCTGTTACATAAGTTGTATACAATATATATATATATATGCCAAGAAAATATATATATCCATATATATATATATATATATATATATATATATGTATATATATATAGTCTCTGACATTTACCAGGTCTCTCTAGGCAACAATGTTGTCATCTATGTAATGGATAATATAAGTCTGTAAATCATGAGCTTGATTAAAGGATTAAATTAAATAATAAATATAAAGTTTTTGATATAAGATATAACATGTACTTGATTATTAATTAGTAGGCATTTTATATTCTCATTGACTGTAGAAATATAATAGAAATGACTGCATGAGTAGTATAAGAAATACTATTTGTATCCCTCAAACTAGCTTTTCGTCATTTTAACAAATTAAATAAATTTCAAACTTAAGAGCACTATTAAATGGTTGCTATTGATGCATAACGATAATACTGGTTTTTAAAATGATTGATAGACCTCCATATCACATAATCTGGCATCCTTTAAGCATAAGAAGGATGCAATTGACTCTTGCTATGGTACACATTTTTACTTCTTTTCTCAAGACTGTTGGTAGATTTTAATTGAATGGCAATTCACAATTAATAAAAAGCTTGCCAGTTTTAGGAAAGTAAGTGTTTCTTTAAAGTGACAACCTTTCACAAAGCTGTAAATTTTTCAGCAACAAGTTTCTAAATCTTTATTGTTTTTACCTCCATTTACCAATCTTAGTCCTTTGATAGTACCTTGAAATATGCATGAATCCATACATGATCAGGAAGTAGAAAAGGAAAATCAAGTTTAAATCTCAGAAAATAGGCATTTGGACAGGGAAGCCAGGTGCTAAAATTGTTAGCTGGCATCCTATACAGACAAGCAGATTATCTTTAGCTACAGATGAATTTATCCAACACTATTTCTTAAACGCTTTCTTCTCTGGGGGTAGAGCTTAGACAACCTGGCAGTGGTAAGCATTAAAAATCACTGTTTTACAATGTTCAGGTTACATAGAAATTTTTAGAAAACCCCTAAATTTTTTTTTTTTAATAAACTTGAACATGAAGTGTCATTGGAAATCTTTTTTTTAAAGTTGAGGTGAAAATTCACATAACATACAACTAGCCATTTTAAAATGTTATTTAGTACATTCACAATGTTGTACAACCACCACATCTATCTAATTCCAAACATTTTTATTAGACAAAAAATAACCCACCTATCTATACTAATAAAAGCCTAGATGGTCCTCATGCCCTCGTGGGACACCCTCATGTCATCACAAGATGGCCGCCACAAGATGGTCACCACAAGATGGCCACCACAAGATGGCCAGCAGGATAGGACAGTTGGGGGCAAACAGGCCAGCAGGGGAGGGCAGTTGGGGTGACCAGGCCTGCAGGGGAGGGCAGTTGGGGGGGACCAGGCCTGCAGGGGAGGGCAGTTGGGGGCAATCAGGCTGGCAGGGGAGCAGTTAGGCGTTAATCAGGCCGGCCAGGGAGCGATTAGGGGACGATCAGGCTGGTAGGCAGGTGAGCCGTTAGAAGCCAGCGGTCCTGGATTATGAGAGGGATGTCCAACTGCCGGTCGGACATCCCCCAAGGGATTGGGCCAAAATGGCAGTCGGACATCCCCTGAGGGGTCCCAGATTGAAGAGGGTGCAGGCCAGGCTGAGGGATACCTGCCCCCCACCCATGCACGAATTTTGTGCACTGGGCCTCTAGTTAAATAATCATTTTCTATGTCATTCTTCTCCGAACCCCTGGTAAGCACAAATCTGCTTTCTGCCTCTATGGATTTACCTATTCTGGACATTTCATACAAACCAAATCATACAATATATTACCTTTTGTGTTTGGCTTCTCTCTGTTAGCATAATATTTTCAAGGTTCATCCATGTCTTAGTATGTATCAGTACTGCATTATTTTTTATGGCTAAGTAATACTGTATTTTATGAATATTACCTATTCATCTGTCGATGGATGTTTGGCTATCTCCATTTTTTGTCTAATGGAAATAGTACCACTATAAAGATTCATGTACAGTATTTTTTAAGTACCTGTTTTTAATTCTTTTGGGAATATATGTAGGAGTGGAATTTTTGTATCTGGCAATTTTTCTTAATACAACATAAGCTTTGGAAGAGTTACTAAACGAAGGATAATTCTTGCTTATGTTGACATGAGCATATGAACTACTCCTTGAGAACAGAGACCCTGTCATATCATCTATATACCTGGCCTGATCACCTCAATATATGCTCAATGCACTTTTGTTGGATGGATGGATAGAGAAAACATTAGATAAATGGGAAATACATGGATACATGGATGAATGAATGGACAGATACGAAACTAAACACAAAAACACATACATATATACATACATAAAGAAATAAATGAGTGGATAGATGAATGGAATTTAGTTATATTACTATTAGTAACATACTCTATAACAAATGATACACCAAAGCTTAGTATACACATTTCTAGTGAATAAAATCAGATAAGTTTAAGACACATTACTTATTTGATCTAACAAAGAAAATAAATTGAAACATGTTAGAATTAGGACTTGAGGTCAAAGGCCAGAACTCATCTGAATGTATTGTGGCACTTAAGTGCCTGCCATTAATGGACTGCCGTATGACAAACACATTTCTGATCACTTAAATTTCACAATGAGATGATTTCAGGATTACTATACTAGTTAATTGTCATATGAAAGACTATAACAATTTACTAAATAGCAGACTGGTCAGTTGTATACAGATATAGTCCCAGGATTTTCAATATAAAATCGATAATTAAAATGTAAGGAAAGTATTAGAAAGTGAGAAAGTAAAAAAAACAACGAGTAATTGAGTACTTTAAGAACAATTTAAAATAGAACAAAACAAAACCAAAAATATTTTCAATGAACTGTCAAATTTCATTTGTCTTTGAACAACAGATGTTTCTCTCTTTAATCTCTGTAACCATTTGAGCTATGAGAAATTTTATCACGCAAACATCTTTCCCAGCAATACTCCACATTAGTATTCGCTGAGCAATCCCAATGTTCATTAGGTTCTGCTATTTGTTAAATGGGATTTTAATGTGTTTAACAGTTTTAAGTGTTACTCAGGAAGAAGGCTGCAGTTTGGTGTTATGTTCCCCCCGCCCGCTCCAATATGGTCATTTTCTTCTCTTGAAACCAGGCTGCACTCATTTAAATACATAATATGGGCAATAATAAAGTACTGATGTTTGGAGATGCATGAACTATCAAGGATTTGCCAACTAAGTCAAATGTTTTAGCTGGCTTTTTTTTTCCTTATTGTTATGACTTGGATGTACAGATAAGCTGATGGAGGAAGAGAAAATACATAATTGTATAAGCTAGTATTAAAAATGTCTCTCCCGAGCTGTCCCTGTTTGCAGGTTTGCCACCGTGAATCCTTTCTCCACTTTTTTATATTGAATTCCATTTAATTTTTGCTTTTCAGGTGCTTTGTTCTATTTTGTGTTGTTAAAACAAGATGATGACTCATAACTCTTTTAAGCCTCTGTCTTGTAGAAGTTCCACAAGGTACTAAATTTGAGGAGCCTGATAATTTTCACTCTATTCCTAAGATGGTAAGAAAATCATTCAGTGGTCCAGTCAATGTCTGACTGGGCCAACTAAGAAAGAACAAAACATTTTCCCCAAATATTTTCAATCCCACATCAAATAAGGTAAATGGTAGATATAATTTTATACTGTTGCAGTAATTCATAAAATAATACATTAAATGGTGCTCAGCTGGTGTGGCTCAATGGTTGAGCATTGACCCATGCACCAAGAAGTCCCTGGTTTAATTCCCGGTCAGGGCACATGCCCAGGTTGCAGGCTTGATACCCAGTGGAAGTCATGCAGGAGGCAGCCAATTGCTGTTTCTCTCTCATTGATGTTTCTATCTCTCTCTCCCCCTCTCCCTTCCTCTCTCTCTAAAATCAATAAAGACATTTCAAAAATATATTAAATATTAATATCAGAATTCATCTTTTCCTACTTTAGTCCTACCAGTGGGTCTGTGCAAACTTCTATTACACTGTTATATTATTGTAAATGTGTGTCTGACTTTCATACTGGACTTTGCTTTCTTTGAATTCAATGATCATTTATCCATCTCTGAATCCTCTTTGCTTAGCCTACACCAGTGGTTGGCAAACTCATTAGTCAACAGAGCCAAATACCAACAGTACAATGACTGAAATTTCTTTTGAGAGCCAAATTTTTTAAACTTAAACTATATAGGTAGGTACATTGTTATTAACTTAATTAGGGTACTCCTAAGCTGGCCTTTGCTAAAAACGTCCTCAATCTATTTGTATACTTGTTTCAGATAGACAAGTGTGAATGGGAGAGTTGGAAGGGGTCGACCTCAGCGAACGTACATCAAAACAAAGTACCTCCCTGCACTGCATATCCTGCGGCCCGCCTGCGCCACCTCTCCCATCACCCGACCGACTGACACCCCCCACTTCTTCTAACGCCACTTCTTCAAAATACACTCGCCCAGGCCGAAAACCGACTTCTGCGCATGGGCCACGAAGTTTCAATCGCACTGTACATGCACGCCCGCATGTGGTATTTTGTGGAAGAGCCACACTCCAGAGGCCAAAGAGCCGTATGTGGCTCGCGAGCCGCGGTTTGCTGACCACTGGCATACACCTGTCACATCATAATAATCATTATGTATTGAGTGTCTGCTATCTTCTATGCCTTATAATGGGGGCTTGATGGACATCTCACTTAAGTATCAATGAACCCAATCGTAGTAATCATGTTTTTGTCCACATTTACAAGTGAAAAACATGGGTCTGAGAGAGGTCAAGTGCCTTGTCCATATAACACAGCTAGCAAATGGTGCAGCACAAATTCAAACCCAAGTGTGACTCCAAAAGCGATGATCGTCTTGTTACTTGCATTGCCTCTCAACATATGCTAAGTAGCTTGTCAGGTGTTTTGGATACATCATTTTTTTACTTAGCCTTCAATCTTGAAAGTTAAATATTATTTCTGCTATTTTACAGAAGAGGGAACTGAGACTTAGAAAAATACACAGGGAAGGTGCTCAGCAAATGTTGGCAGACGGAATGAATCTAATATTTACAGAATAGATTTGGGAGGCAGCCAAAGATTATGGGGAGGAACCACATGTGGGTTTAAATCCTGGCTGAGCCTGTTACCAACAGCTTAGTACCTAGCAATTGCATAAATTTTTTAAGTCCTAGAGTCTTTATCAGTATAATTTCTTCAAATTATATAGATAATCACCTGCATTATTAATTTCAAAATGAAAACATATACTACTGATACTATTTCTACAATCACCAAGATTCTTTTGTTTATAAGGATTTTCTAGATTATTTATTATATAAATTTTGAGTGGTATCTCTGATAGTAAAAAAGTCCCCCAAATTTACTCTAAAAGGCATGTGAAAACATCTTCCCTTGAAAAGATTCTGCATTTTCTTTGAAGCAACAAAGATGCATGGGAGCAACATAATAAGGTTATGATTTCCTAGTTGTGCTCAACTTCTCAGTGGATTCACAGAAAGCAAAAGTTTACACGTGCAAAATCCTCCACAGCCGATGACTGTTCAAGGGAGCTGACCTTTGTGTGCTATCAAGATTTCAGGCTGTTTTGATCTTCTGTAGATCCATATGATACAGAGAGTCTCAGACTGGCAATTCAATGCTTTGTTTGGGGGCGGGGGTATAGGAAGTAATACATCATTTCAGATCACACTTCATTGGGCAAACCCAGTCATATGATCAAGTCTACCCTCAAAGGTTAGGAAAATAGAATACTCTAAAAGGGGGAGATTGAAAATTTGATGAATGGTATTCATGTCTACTCTAAAGTGAAAGAAATAATATATTTTTTTGTAAAGTTCTACACTGAATAGGTGTTCAGGAAAAGCTGAATGGGCTCTGCTTGAGTTAAATATAAAGGATGCTACTGAAAAGCTAGGGCTTGGAGAAATTAAAAGAGGAAAATAAGCAGTTAGGTTAAGTGTATTTCTCTTACATCCTTGAAATAAGGATGACAATTTTTCTAGTTTTATCTTCATCTCATGAAAGAGGACAATGAGAAGGAAACTGAATAATTTTATTGTATGGGCCTCTCAGAATTCTGAAAAAGAATGACAGCAAAACTATCACAATTTTAGAAATATCCGCATGTGCTTTATTCTAGATATCTCCAAGTCTTAACAGTGTTTGGGAAAAATGCTATTCTTTGGAATAATGCAGGTCAGATAGAAGTGCTTCAGATTTGTGGGCTGAGTTGCCACTAGCTCTGCTTTTGTAGCCCTCTAATTCCGTTTTCATGGTGATTGTTAGAGGTTGGCAAACAATTGTCCTCCTCCTTATTTCACAGATGAGGGGACTGAAATCCAAAGAGGTCAAAGGTACATTTATGGCTAAAACTATGAAATAGCTGCGTTGAGAACAAAAGCCAACATCCTGACCTGCACCCAATTCTCCTTTCACTGCCAAGCCATCCATAGTACTCTCCCTTTTCCGCAGTTTCTCTTTTCTCGGTTTCAGTTTCCAAGGTTTCAATCACCCGAGGTCAATCCCAGTCCGAAATATTAAGTGAAAAATTCCAGAAATTAACAATTCGTAAGTTTTAAATTGCACACGGACCTGAGTGGCGTGATGAAATCTCACACCCTCTAGCTCTGTCCTCATAAATCATTCCTTTGTCCAGTCTATCCACACTGCATACCTACACTACCCACCCTGTAGTCACATGATAGTTGCGGTGGGTATCAGATTGACTGTAGAGTATGGCAGTGCTGGTGTTCAAGTAGCCTTCCTTTTACTGAACAGTCCCAAAGCACAAGAGTAGTGAAACTGGCGGTTCAGGTGTGCCAAAGAGAAGCCGCAAAGTGCTTCCTTTAAGTGAGAAGGTGAACGTTCTTACCTAGGGGCAATGTGTTGTGCCAGAAAACATTGAATCTTACGAAGACTTCAGCAAGGGATTCCCTGAAACAAGGGACACCAAGCCATGTACTGCAAGTAAGGGATGGTTACACAGATAGAAGGAATCGTTTTGAATTAAAAAATATAAAAATTACTGGGGAAAGAGAGAGACTGCCTTCACATAACTTTTGTTACAGCATATTATAATTGTTCTAATATTATTAATCATTCCTGTTCATTTCTTCCTGGGTCTAAATTATAAATGAAACTTTGTCTTCGGTATGTGTGTATAGAAAAAACATAGTGCTGCATCTATAAGGTTTGGTACTGTCTCTGGTTTCAGGCATCTGTGATAGGTCTTGAAATGTATCCTTGGAGGATAAGGGAGGACTATTGTAACCACATAATTGAAATGATCTAAGCCCATTTGCTGAGAGAACTACCATAGAATTAAGTCCTCCTTACATAACTTACAACATGAATTTTTGTTGCGATAATTTCAATTTACTTGTGCTTGCACACAAACTGTATATCAAGTCGGAAGCCTACTGTGCAAGACAAGTTGAAATCAATTCAAGTAATGTTTCACAAATAGGAATCAATCCATGAGTAGATCAGAGATTAATAAAATATAACAAGCTTACTGACCCGGGATTCATGCTGACTTTCAGCTCAGCTGAAATGGGTAGGAGTTTCAAACCTGACATTGGCTTTTACTTCTTGAACCAGAAAGCTGCCACCTACTTGGATTAGCTCTGTGTCAGTTCACATAGCCATCCATGCTCTGACAACATGTCGCTTGGGGTTGGGAACACTTCAAAAGACTTCACATGAAACTGATGAATTTAAGATGGATAGACACTGAAATCATCTGACATAAATCAGGGGGAAACGCCTTTGGATTAATTAGTCTGAGAAGCAATGCTGACAAAAATAAATAAGCCCCCTAGTCAGTTTTTGTCAAATTGGTTATCATTCATTCTGAGAGCCAGAGGACTCGTCTCTTTATACTGTTTAAACATTATAACAATCTCTATTTACTAAATGGGGAAAAACATAATTAATTCCTGAGTGCTGCTTCTCATCTTCATGGCATTTTAACCCAGCTCCTAGCAGAATTGCCTCTGCAAAAGAGGTACATTGTTTGGCAGTGGTTCTGTTTATGAATCTGCAGATCCCTCCTTTGGGAAGTGGTAATGATGATTACACTTAGTTGAAAGACAAACTAGGCAGCACACAAAAATGACAGAGCTGGGGGAGCATCAGCAAAAAAAAATCCTCTTGTAGATAAAATAGTATTGGAGACATTGCTTTGATGATGGGTATGCCAAGTTGTCAGTTTGGGGTCCAATTTGATCATTTAACTTAATCTGATTTAAAAAGGTAGTTGCCATGATAGCTTGTTATTTGTTATTAGAGTAGAAAAGGAGAAAGAACGGAGCTCATTCAGACACAGGTGAAGTTTAATTTTGTCAGGCAAATGTCATTGTCTTGCAAACGAAAAGCATAGCAGCCTACAGTAAGTCAGACATGGGCACGTTTGGTTCACATCAGGGAGTTCTCTCTTTAAGGAAAACAAATGGAGGACAAAAAAGGAACTAACTTTTGAAGGGTTCTAGGCAATGAGCACTTTACATAATCATCACATAATTTTCACAATGACCCTGAAAGGTGGGCACCGTTATCTCCACTTTATACCTGAGGAAATCAAGTTTCCACAAGGACCAATCACTTGCCAAAGGCCACACATATAATCATCAATTGAGTTTATTGAATTCCTAGTCTGGTTGGCTCCAAAGCCCTTCCTCTTTCCTTTATACCATGCAGCCTTTATAGTCTTATAGTGTTTTATAAAGAGACTTGGGGCTATTTAAATGAAGGTGCTTATATTTCTTATTATAAACTATACTAGAGGCCCGATGCATGAAATTTGTGCAAGAGTAGGCCTTCCTTCCCCAGGCTGCCAGCACCGGATTCCCTCTGGCACCTGGGACTGGGATTTCCCTAGCAGGCCCGGCTTCGTCGGGAAGGTCATCTGGTCTAATTAGCTTATTGCACTTTTATTATTATAGATACTGCCCTGGCTGGTGCGCTAGGTGGTTAGAGAATTGGCCTCCAAAACAAAGGGTCTTGGGTTTGATTTCAGTCAAGGGCATGTACCTAGGTTGCGGGTTTGATCCCTGGCCCCGGTTATTAATGTTTCTCTCTATCTCTTCCTCCCCCTCTTCTCTCCCTTCCACTCTCTCTAAATATCAACAGACATTTTTTAGCTTTAATAGAAACACTTTTAAGAATACCAGTGCTCCATTATTATCTACTAACTGAAGACAACAAACCCCAGACATCTTCAAAGTCACTCTTCTAACAGGCATGCCCCAAGGAAAATGTGCAAACACTGGAAGATGCAGTTCTTGAGTTTACCTGTAGATGGCATCCACCCCAAGGCTGTCTGTGATTTGTATGAGGATTCGCTTTAAATCCACAAGCACTGTCATAAACTCTTTTCTACTGACTGGAAAATCTGTGCCATGTATGGTAAATGAGTCTTCTTTGAGTGACAATGCATGAATATGGTCTTCAGATGGTCGCAGTTCCACCTCCTCTTGGGCTGTGCTGATTCTCAAGTCTTTTCCCTAAAGGGAAAAAGAAAGTCTTAAAGAGTAAAACTGAAAAGAGAGTATAAAAGGGTACAAAGTGTCTGCATTTGACTTCTCCACTTTGTGGATTATCCTCAGTAGGTTTTTAACTTCAGGTTGGCTTTCCCTGTCATTCAGCATATCTCTAGGCAGAGAAGGCAATTTAAATAATAGCTCAAACCAGATGCATTGCAAAGTATAAGCTTCTTGGTTATGCATGACCTTGCTCCCCCCACCCCAATAACTAAAGCAATAGACACCTGGACACTCACACATGTATGTGATTACAAATCCTTTGTGTTTACACCAGTGCATAAGAATTGTATATTTCAAATATATTATTTTATAGGGAATGTGGGTTGTATTTGAAAATAGGAAAAAAAACTTCAAATAGTATATTAAGCTATTGTTTTCAAGGGCATTTCTACATTGAAAAAAACAAACAAATAAGAAAAACCCTGCATTCTCATATTCACAATAGGGTCATGGCATCATAATAATAGGGAGTATATTGACTGAGCTATGACATTTAGATTACCTTTCTTATCTTAGTTCATTCATATTCATGACACATAATTTCTCACCATTTTACATTTATAGAACCCTTTTATCTCAAAGGCATTCCAAAGTATACTTCTAGTTTCATAGACACACACACACACACACACACACACACACACACACACACGATAAGAACAACAGAGCCCGGGGCTAAATCAACCTTGACCCATTCAGGATCATAAATGTGCATGCAGGTGTGTGCCTTTGACTATTTGTGAGTGTTGGAGGGAGGGGTATGAGAAAGGGCAGGAGAAGGCCTTCAAGCTTCCAACATTTTAGAATTGCCCATGGCCCTCCGAATCCTGAAAGCAGCTTCTCCCATATCTTTCTTACCTAAAATAGGAATTTTGAAGTAAAAATTTAATAACACCTAAATAAATACGTTTTCTTTTTCATTTGCTTCTGCCTCATAAAGTAAAACAGATTCTACTTGGAAGCAAGGGGAGATGGAAAATACACAACCATGCAAATCAGCATTTGCCCAAACATGTTCATCATACTTATTTCCTTGGAAACATGGTCATTATGTTTTTAATTTAAATTTTAGGTCAGGTCTAAAGGTCTCCTTTATCACTAGAACCCAATGAATACACTCAGCCTCAGAGTGAAACGTGAGGCTGACATAGAAACAAATGTCCAAGACGTAACATTCTTCTATCATAGTATATAAATTGATGTTAAAGCAACCAAGTAAGGAATAACCTCAAATTACGTCTATAATAATAAAAACATAATATGCTAATTAGACTGGACGTCATTCCAGACATTCTTCTGGACGAAGCCGCGGCAGTAGGGGCCGAGGCAGAGGTGGCAGCAGCGGCAGGTGGGGGCCAAGCCCCTTGCACAAATTTTGTGCATCAGGCCTCTAGTAAGAGCATAAAACAGTTGAACATGAATGACCGTTTCCATACTCTACCTCTAAGATAATCATAAGCTGGAGTACGCGTGCTGTTTCTTCTTCGTCGTCGTCTTCTTCTTCAAGGTCATATGATATGGTAAATGTCAATTGTCCTCCAGCCGCTGTGAGCTATAAGAGAGGAGATATGTAATCATTACAGGACAGGAGATGGGCTGTTATATCATATTTTGCTTATCATTTTAAAACAATTTTATTGTTTTAGAGGGCAGGATTTGGAAGAAGCAGAAATCCCGAGAGTGCAGAGTAAGAATGACAGACATTTCTTTAGAAGTAACCTTTATACGAACCTTAGCAATCAAGGGCGAGCCTGACACAAATATCAATTCAGGTATTATTTTCCCCAGTATCGCAGACTTGCAGAAATACATTAGGTTCCAAGAAACCAAACACGGCCCCTCCTGTCAGTTTCTGAGTCTATAGCTTGAGCTTTACAATTTCCAAACAGAAAAGGATCTTTGTCAAAATGGGGAGATGTCTAGCCATCCAGGGGGTCACTCACTTTCTGTGGGTCTAAATGCTTTCAACAAAGACATCACTCCGCTTGACAGGCACTTTACATAGACTATAAGCTAAGGTGAGAAATTCTGTTGGTCAAAGAAAAATAAAAGAGTAGCATCAAATTTTATAGTATGTATGATAAAATTTCTTCAAAACTCCCAAAGAAAATACATTTTCCTGTGTAACATCAAATATGCTTAGTTTGAATGAATGTCATCCCTTTTCAAAAAACAAACTACTTTTCTTCCAATATGCCTGCTAAGCCCCATACAGTGTACGCTTGAAGTTTACATCTCCTGACATTGACAGTAACCTTGGAAGCTCAAAAGTTTTCAACATTTGCCGAAACCGGTTTGGCTCAGTGGATAAAGTGTCAGCTTGCGGACTGAAAGATCCCAGGTTCGATTCCGGTCAAGGGCATGTACCTGGGTTGCGGGCACATCCCCAGTAGGAGATGTGCAGGAGGCAGCTGATTGATGTTTCTAACTCTCTATCTCTCTCCCTTCCTCTCTGTAAAAAATCAATAAAATATATTTAAAAAAAAAAGTTTTCAACATTATAGATTTATGTCCCAATATCCTTCCCAAACTCAATCCCTAGCTCCTACTAGGTATTTTATCAATTTAGAAAATTCTAGAGAGTTCAGTCCTCTTTGAAATATATAAAGTGTCCTTTTTTTGCTGCCTTTCTGGACTCCTCGCATGGAGAAAATATCTGGCTGATTTTGAACAAGCGTGCTATGTGGTATTGTGGATGCTTATCCTAAAAGAAACAAAATCCTTTTACATAGATTCACCCCTCATTACTCACAATAATGCCAAGTGCTCTAGTCCAGGCAGATATTTATTGTTTTATATGTGAGGAGACATTAGAGGAAGGCTATTTCTCAGTGGCGCTGGGGACTAAAAGTTTTCTGAATTTTAGTTCCTTACAGAGCTCCATGTAATGAGCTCTTAGAAGACATTGCAGAGCTTCAATTTAAAAACCTTGCTTCATCAGCCACAGTGAGCTCTGTGGGATTCCCCGAGGTTCCTCCTCCTCCATCCAATGCATCACGGGAAGGGCTTTGTGATCAGGCTCTGCCCTGAGAGGCCACAGAGAGCCCAGGCTGCAGAGCTGGGTCTCTGCTCGGCAGCATGGAGGAGACAGCGGAATACAAATCATCAGCTTTGCTTTATGAATAACTTTATTTACAGTGCTGGAGTGGAATTTTTTAAAAGGACTACAGCATTTGCATTGACTCTGTCACTCAAGCTCCAATGTTGATTCCTTATAAATGATCTTGCTTTCCTATCATGTGGATCAATAATAATATAAAGCATGAACTAAGGGTAAGATTAATTCAATCTATTCTCCTGAGGACTTAGAATAATAATAGTAATAAGAATTAAAAATTGCCTTTTCACTCATATTTCATAAAGCATTCCCCCCAATTCTTTTAAGCATCTTTGATGCTCATACTGGAAGCAGTTTTTGTATCATCTAACAATTTTCATGATTGAATTCATTCTTCTTCCACCTAAATTACTAGAATGGGGAAAACAGACAATTTTTTGAAAGATGCACACCATTCCCAGACTTTTTTTCTCAAGCCACAAGTATGCATTTCTATATTAGAATCATTATCTTTTTTATTCAGCTTAGAGGTAAATATTTATGTTCACCTCTATATAACTATTTAGTCAAATACTTAAGTAATTAAAAAAATAATTGCTTAAGATATCATCCTGAAATTTAGAGGTTGTATCCCTAGAAATAATTACTTACTCTCTGTTAAATTCCTTTGCCTCTGTTTTCCCTTTAACTCCATAATTTCTTCATAGGCAATAAAAGCAAGCATTTTGGGGGGTGTTTTTTCAGGTAATATGTCTTCCCCAATGAGTATACATCATTGTATGAAATCCTTTGTAACAAGTCAGTTATAAGACAATACCTCTTTTCTGAGGGATAGTGATTTTTTTTTTGGTGGCGGTAGGGGGGAGACAAACAACTTTGAGAATATTCAGTGTCAACTGTCCCTTTGTATAGCTCTGGATGAAGAATCCTCTGCCTCTCCTTCTCCATGGACCTCTGACTCCACCTCCCAAATGCCACCTTTGCTGGCCTCCATGTCCTTGCCTCCCCCTCTAGGTATTGCCTGTGGTTATGTATTAGTTTCACTGTCAAACTCTGTGATATGGGGTATTACACTCATTTTCTTCATTCCCACCCATTCACCTTTTCTTATTTTATCTACTGCAACCTGTCTTTCATGCCTAGTACTCCATTAAAATGCTCATTGAAAGGTCATTTATTAACTCTATCTAGCAACTACTAATGGGCCTTTCATTCAGTTTTATTCTTAATCTTTATGTGACATGTTCTTGAGATTCCTGGCTCCTTTGTCTTCTACTGCATTAAACTATCCTGAGACTCCTTCCTCACCCTGATTATACCCCCATTTCATTTATAAATACATTTTCTTTCTTATTCTGTACTCATTGTACAGATGTCTCTAAGACTCTTGCTTCCTTTTAGCTATCCTTTCTTATTGATTTTTTTATTCCTCTCATCGATTAAACTATATCTACACCTGGTTCCTCAATCTACTATATGTTCCATCTTTTGCTGTGTCCCTATATTAGTTTGCTTATTCTTCCATAACAAGTACCAGAGACTGGTGGCTTAAATAATAGAAATCAGAGATCAAGGTATCAGCAGGGTAGGTTTCTTTTGAGGCCTCTCACATTGGCATAGAAATGGCAGTCTTGACCCTGTGTCCTCAAATGCTCTTCCTCTGTATTTGTCTGTGTGGTAATTTCCCCTTCTTATAAGGACACCAGAATGTTGAATTAGGACCCTCCTAATGACCTCACTTTAATGTAATTACCTCTTTAAAGAACCTTTCTCCAAATGCTGTCACAGTCTGAGATTCTGGGGGTTAGAACTTCAACATATAAATTTATGGATAAATACAATTCAGCCTTTAACAGTTCTATATTGAGTGATTGTTCAATAATGTCTCAAACACTCAGCGTACTCAAAGCTAATCTCATTATCTGGATCTTCCTAGAAAACAAACTTGATTATTTTCCCCAACTTCCATGATCTGATCAAGCCAATTGCTTTATTTCTCTATTTCGAATTGGAAACCATAGGTGCAATACAATATTATCTTCACTTTGTTATTTATATCAGATTACTTCCTCAATCCTATTCTCTTGAAATGCTTCTTATCGAACTTTCTATTTCCTTTTGCCACATCACATTTACTAGGCCCCCATCAAGCTTTGGACTCAATTCTCTGACTTCAGTCTTCTTGTTGAGGAATGTTTTATTATTATTACTTCTGTTTTTATACTTCCCTAATGAAGAACCTCCAGTAGCCTGGGATCTATAATATAATTCAACTTCCTGTGCAGTGTAAATACCCTCTATGACCTATGCAGCCCCTTGTTCACAACAGTGAACTCACCAAGGCACTGTGGGATACTGTAAATGTTCAAAGGAAATACAGCAGAACTCTATCTGTTAGACACCACACAAACAACTAGTCAAGTTAGTTCCTAATTTTAACATTAGATAATGCTATATTCCTTTTAAGAATGTTCTCGGAATTTTGAGCTGTTTTATTTATTATGGAATGATAATAAACTAATTATTCCCATAGCATTCTGATTTTTCAATATATTTTTATTTTTTCAGAGAGAAAGGAAAGAGAGAGAGATAGAAACATCAATATGAGAGATAATCATTGATCAGCTGCCTCCTGCATGCCCTCTACTGGGGATAGAGCTGGCAAGCCAGGAATGTGCCCTTGACCAGAATTGAAATCAGGACCCTTCAGTCCACAGACTGGTGTTCTATCCACTAAACCAAACCAGCTAGAGCTAGCATTTTGACTATTTAAATGCTATTCTTTGCCCAGCTGATGTCCCACTGGTCAGAAATTGAGGGAGAAAAAAAGGTTTTCTAGTAATATAGTAATATTCCCAAAGTCTACTGAGGCGTCAGTGGCAACCATAACAGATAAGAGAGCTACGTTTGGTAGAGCTCTGTATAAACCAACTTAGCCATTAACATTGAAGAAGTCTAACAATATAGCACATAACAGTAGTGTATGTGCAGTACATATAACTTTAATTTCCCACAATTTTGGACTTTGTAGACTCAATTTATTAATATTATCAGTGAGACTTTCAACTTCCTTCCTTTGGGGGACAACATTGATTACTGTAGTTTTACAGAGCACTGCATGTACAGCCAATAGAACATTTCATTTTCTCCTGCTATTTTGAAACTAAACTGTCGTCATTCTATTGGCTAGAGAAATATGGTCTTCCCCAAGTAAAAGTAAGTGGAATTCCAGGTCCCTTTAAGGCAATCCTTACATTTACTGGATAGATTAGACTATATTTACCAGAGATGAAAGTTGTATTCCTTTTCAATACAAAGAGAAAGTGCATTTAATGAGAATAGTTCATTCTAAAGGGTCCCCAAGGACCCAGCCTTCTACGTTTCTCCTTACATCAAGCAGAATTCTTTTCAGAGGGATTCATATATCAAATTGAGAAGACACTGCAGGGAAAGTAGCAGCACCCATTCATTCCTGCAGATGGTTCAGAGCTAAGCCGTTCACTATCCCAATCCTCAATTTACTCCATTAAGAAAAGAGCAATACAAGTAGCTGTTTCCCATGAGTACCTGTTTAATTCTACCTTCAGGGGAAAGAAACAGCTTGTTTGCACGTAACATTATAGTTACTGTGCAATATATCACCTAATGTCACACGTAATAATGTAGTGTGCATGTGGCACATTGCATTAAAGATTCAATGAGGCAGAAAAGTTTTCCCTCATGATTGGAAAAGGCAAAAGGTAATTCATAAAACCAAGCTTTATAAAAGTACTTAGAATTAGGCTACTTGTGCTCTAGCCTCTCTCTTTTTTTCCTGCCAATCTCAAGAAACATGAATTGAAGGGGAAGGATGAGTGATCGATGGAGGACAATATATCTGGGGGGAAAATCTTTTTTATAAAAAAAAAAGCCTGGAATATTTGGTTCTCTGATGTCAGGACATCACCACTCTTACTGCACTAAATGGGGTATAAAACCTCATATTTGCTTTTGCTTACCAGAGTAAATATTTCAGGGGGAATATACTAAAATCAAATGAGAAAAAGGCTACATAATATTGAGCCAGATAAATGAAACGTATCTGTCAATTTCAATTTAGCATCACAAACAGAGCAAGTGATTCCCTTCTTTAGATTCCAAAGCCCCAGAGCCTTAAACTCTGAAAAGATGACCCTCCCACATAAGTGTTTATTAATGCATCTATTCATGGAGCTCTCTTTTAACATAGAAACAGCATTCCATTTCAGGTCATGCTTTCCTATACATTTATAACACTGAAATAGCATGTTTCTCTTCTTTCAAAGCTTGATAACTATTTGAATAGAACAGATGCAAGGAGATGTTGAATTAGTGAATAGGCAGGATTTACATGGGAGGTCTTAAAGTTCTATCACTTTTAATGCATAGAAAATGGACTGGGAGTTGTAGGTGTCAAACAGACAATGCATTCTAGAAATGTTGATTTGGAAGGTGAGAGATTCCTTATAGTACAGGGATAGAAAGAAAATTTTGAAGAACTCAACTGCTTGCCTGCCTTCATATCTCCCTTTCTTCTTTTTTTTTCCCTCCCTGCTTTTCCTTGTTTTCTTTCCTTCCTTTTGCTCACTTTTTTTCTTCCTCTATTTCCTCCTCCTCCTCTATCTTTTCCTCCTCCTTCTTTTCTTTCTTTTTGGTATTCTAAGTAGAGTTTTGACAGTATTTACTTTGCAATAACAACAATGTCCTTTTCACAATGCAACTATTAGGACTAAGTTGAGGAAAGGGCTATCTTTGGGATTTTTTCCCTTTTAGATTTGGCCACGTCTAATCTGACACGGTTATATTGCATTCTTTTGTATTTTGTATCATCTGAATTTCATAAGTATCCAAAGTAGTGATGGAAATTATGAATGTGACGGGGCCAAGGCCAGAGTTTTGTGGCAGCCAGCCTTTCAGTGTAACACTAACTGACCAATCAGTGTCCTTGCAGCCTGGTCCTCCTGCTGATGAAATTTCTCAACCTTATTTATTCTTCCTAACTTTCACCATGACTTTTCAAATCCTCACAACTGACCTTCTAGCCAATATTTATATGTAATGATTCTTACTGAAAGTGCCAAGAGATACCCTTTACAGTGTTTTGATTGGCAGAACGAAAACAAAAGTCATTGTGAGAGACATATCTAGGGAATTGAGAAGTCAACATGAGTTACCAATATACATTTTTGTTTAAATCAATTATTTATTCTCATGAATCACACCAACCTAAAACTTCAGCATAAGTTTTCTATCTCCAATTATACTCTCCCCATGGTCAGTTATGGTTCATAGCAAATGGAATTACAAGGGTTTGATCAGATAAGAATGTTTCCGGCCTTGACGGGTTTGGCTCAGTGGAGGGAGCATTGGCCTGCGGACTGAGGGGTCCCAGGTTCAATCCCGGTCAAGGGCGTGTGCCTTGGTTGCGGGCACATCCCCGGTGGGGGGTGAGCAGGAGGCAGCTGATCGATGTTTCTCTCTCATCAATGCTTCTAGCTCTCTATCCTTTCCCTTCATCTCTGTAAAAAATTCAATGGAATATATTTTTTAAAAAAATTATTAAAAAAAAGAATGTTTCCGGTTGCAACAGAAAATCAGACAATGAGAACTTCTCACCAATAAGTGGTCCAGAGGTAGACAGATTAAATTTTAAGATACAACAAAAGAAATTTTTTTCCTATTTCATGTATTTTTTACAAACACTAAGATCCTTCTGGGGCACTTAAGTATATAAACACCCCATGAATAGATTTGCTAAAAAGAAGATGAGAAAGTGCTTGAAAGTAGAACATCCCACACAATAAGTTAGTATTTAGTGTTTTGTTGTGGGTCTTCTGACTTAGAGAACTGTGTGCTACTCTGTGACTTGCATGATCAAGTATTGAGTTGAAATAGTACAGTCGCACTCAGCCAGTGTGGCTCAGTAGTTGAGTGTTGACCTATGAACCAGGAAGTCACGGTTCAATTCCTGGTCAGGGCACATGCCTGGTTGCAGGCTCAATCCCCAGTAGGGGGCATACAGGAGGCAGCCGATCAATGATTGTCTCTCATCATTGATTCTATTTCTCCCTCCCTCTCCCTTCCTCTCTCTGAAATCAATTAAAAATAACATCAAAAAAAACCCCACACAGTACAATCTCAACAGATGTGAGTAAATGGTAGCAGCCAAATTCTCAGAACTGCTATTTGTTATCAAGCCCAGACTCAAAAACAGGGTCTTTGCAACAGCTGTTTCTCTTCTGTTTACTAACTTATGTTTAGATAGAACATTCCATTACTACTTTTGCTGAGGGTTGTATTGATTTATGTGCAAATATTCAGCACAAATAACACATGTATACTTAATTAAACAATGATCTAATCAAATCATAAATTACGATTTTATATATGCATATGTTTCTTATCGACCAGAACTTAAAATTGTTTAAGTTCTCTGCCAAAAATAAAAGAAAACTGCATGTTCATGATATGTCATATTGATGATTAAAATAACGGGACACATTTTAATCCAAGTTCCATTAAGTTAAAGAGAAACAGACTTAACTATTTTCTCATTAATGACAAGTGAATAAAAACAAAATATATTATCCTTGTGGGAAATTTATGAGGACACTGTAAAAAGAGATACCAGCATTGTTATTTTCTATTTGAATGAGAATTTTAACTAACCTTTCTCTTACTGCTTAATTATTTTGCCTTAGAAAGATATTCATTACTTGGGGTAGAATGCAGCTAGTGTATAGCCTTTCCTTCTCTTACTGCAAAAAGTAGGGAAAAGAGTGTGAAAAGCAGAGTTCTTTTCTTGGCCGGAGGCAATTCTCAATGTTTATACCCTTAAGGATACTGAATATGACTGGAAGAGCTGTATGTTTAAATGAGTCAGTTAATTTCAGTTTTCATTATTTAAATAAAGGATAGTTTGTAATAGCAGTCAACTATTTTCCACAAAAGCAGCAGCCAGAACACCAAACTTGGGATACCATTTTGATTTGATGCTAATGGACCTGCCACTATTCCTTTTTTTCTCTCCTCTCACTCATGAACTCTGCATGTGATTCTTGATTACAGCAGTGGAAGCTGGCTGTGCATTTCAGAAGAAAAAATTCCCAAACGTACAATAGAAACTAAGTCTCACCCCAGAAGAGAATCAACAGGCCAATTAATTATTGCATAATGAACAGATAAAGAGTTGTGTTTGTTTTCTGACATGTCTATTAATACAGAAATCACATATAAAACCCACAAAAGATGAAGCTCATACCTGAAGACTTTCTAGACCTGAATTTGGATTGTGTTTCTGCCTTTAAATGATTTATGTTTTTCAGAGTCTGAGTTAATTTTCACTAAAATGAACTGAATTGCACTGAGGCTGAAATGAGAAAATACACATAAAATTCCTCACCTAGTACCTAACTCATAGGATATCTATAATAATAAAAGCGTAATATACAAATGGACTGAACGACCGAAGAATGGAATGACCATCCAGACGACCTTCTGGACAAAGCCGGGGCTGTGAGGGCCAAGGCAGCCAGGGCTGCGAGGGCCAAGGCTTACTCTTTCACGAATTTCATGCATCGGGCCTCTAGTATTCAATAAATGTGGTACATTATACTGTTTTAATAAGGATCATTTGCAAACTTAAAATATCATACATGCTTCACACAAAACTAATCATAATGATATTTATTTCAAAATTCTAAATGCAGTTTAAAGTCTTAAGAGTTTCTGGAAGAGATCACAGTGGTGGAAAAATTCACATCTTATTCGTGTTTTAATGCTTCCCTGTGGTACTTTGCACAAGCATCTTACAAATAAATAGTACATGCTGCATAAACATCTGCTGAGTGTTAATCAAATTCAACACTATATATTATTTCAATGAATTATAGATGAAGAAGGCATAAAAACCTGGGGCAAATTTGTCCCACCCCTATGAAATACTTTGCGGTTTTATTAAAATGGGTCTTGATTGGCTTTTTCTGTTCTTACTTTAAAAACAGCCCAAAGGAGGTATGTCTAGTTGAGCTTTTCAGTTATTTGAATTTACTACAGGAAATTACTGTACTGCTGACTGGCAAATCACAAATTTGTTTGTTTGAAATTAAGAAACCTTTAGCATTTGGAAATTTAGCTCTGCAGTTAAAAGATAAACTCAATTTCTAAGTCATTTAGACATTTGTACACATAAAGCAACTATAAGTCATTACTTTTTGCGAGTTTCTATATGCTAGAATAATTGCGTTAATTCCAGCACCCACTAATACATATTTTATGACATAAGTACATTTTCAATATGTTCTATTGGCAAATGACATACTCTCTATATTAAGAGGACACCTAGCACACAGATGAAAGAAAACAATGGTCCCATTGTGATCAGAACATGACACTACCATTTAAGAGAGTAGTTGACAAAATAGAGTTCATCCATAGAGATGTGACCAGATTGTTGACGGCTGTAAAAGCTGAGCAAGAGGTTTTGGAAAGAACATGGAAATATTTCACTTTAAAAAGAGAAGAGTTAGGGAAAACATATTGTTTTCTTCAAGCATCTGAAAGCCTATCTTTGGTCCAGCTGTCGCAGAGAAGCCAAGCCTCAAGGCTAGGCTTCTCCACTCCGGCCACAGTGAGGTTTGGCTTCTCCGCTCCAGCCAGTGGAGAAGCCAAGCCTCTTCAGTCTTCAGTCTTCAGTTGTCTTCAATCTTCGCTCGGGCCAGAGCCTTCAGTTTTCGCTCTGCGCCTACATATGCAAATTAACCCGCCATCTTTGTTGGGTTAATTTCCATACTAATCCTGATTGGTGGGTGGGTATGGCAGAGTGACAACCAATTTACATATTTCTCTTCTTTTAGTCTAGATTACTATATTGTATAGATGAAGAAATTGAGGTTTTTTTCCTCCTCTCTAGGTTGTGATGTCACCTGCGGTTCAGGAAGATGCAGTTCAAACCCAGAGAGATTAACTCCCAGGTGCTGAACACAGTGCTGGCCTGGCTGGGGGTGGAGGAGGAGGCTCTGAGCTCTGGGCCCAGGCCTGCCTGCTGCTATTTTCACTCTTCAGGAAGAAACACATTAAAGAACTGAAGGGACAAGCAGTCAGTCCTAAAGTGTACTTCATGAAGCAGACCACTGGGAACTCCTGCGGTATCATCAGACTTATACGTGCAGTGGCCAATATTTGTGATTTAAGTGCTAAAAAAATGACCCTGGGAAGCAATCAGAAAAAAGAAAATGCTTTAAAAATATATTTAGAGGGACCTAGTAACTAAAACTAGGGTAGCCACCTAACATAATGTATAATCTAGGGGGGCTCTTATAAGTCTTAGATATAGTAGATTTGTGTATTTTTAACTTTTCCCACACATGGCTGTCATTTTCTTACTCTAACATGTTACAGTTTTCCAATAGATGAAAGTGAAGCACCTTGAGGAAGAGCTATCCTAGATAATAAAAGCGTAATATGCAAATCAACTGAACAGTGGACCGACGGGTCTCTATGACGCGCACTGACAACCAGGGGTCAGACGCTTAACACAGGAGCTGCCCCTGGCATGTAGGCCCCAGGCCAGCCAAGCTGGGTGCCAGCGGGGGCCCCCCAATCACCCCGCCAGTTGCCCTGCAGATTGGCCCTGATCACTGGCCAGGCCTAGGGACCCTACCCATGCATGAATTTTGTGCATCGGGCCTCTAGTACAATATATAAAAGCCTAATATTCTAATTGTCTGCTCATCCATTCTACCAATCAAAACATAATATGCTAATGATATGCTAAGGCTGCTCAACTGCTCGCTATGATGTGCACTGACCACCAGGGGGCAGATACTCCAACTGCTAGGTTAGCTTGTTGCTGGGGTCCGGCTGATTGGGACTGAGCAAGACGGGCAGGACACACCCTGGAGCCCTCCCGTGGTCTCTCCCTGGCTGGCCAACCTCCTGGGTCCCTCCCGGCCCCAATAGTGCACCGGTTGGGTCCGTCGGCCTGGCCTGTGCCCTAGAGCCGGTTTCGGCCCAATCCCGCAGGCCAGGCCGAAGGACCCCACTGGTGCACAAATTCATGCACCGAGCCTCTAGTATATATATAAATAAAGAGAGAGGGGGGTTTTGGGAAGAGTGACGCAGAGAAAATACAAAGAAAAGGGAATCAGGAGACTGAGTGTTAACCAACCCTGCTCAAACTAGACATGTAATTTTACAAATGTTTCTTTTTTAAGAAAAAAATTAAAACCAAGTGTAGAATATGGAAGTGAGAGCTGACATGATGGCTCCATTTGCACATTTCACACAAATATGACTGTGAACTAATATAAACCTCAGTGAGCTTTAAAGGCATCATCTCCACTGTAAACATTTCAATGATTTTCCTGCTTATTTTATTGTTATTCTGAGATACAAAGCTATATTTATTAACACATTTTGAAAACTATACATATGTACATATTTATTGTTTGACATCTTTATTGTTTGACATCTTTAGTTCTAAGATTCCCTCAGTTAAATTGCAATAGAAATGTGAAAACTATCAGAATATAAAACTTAAATTAAGTATTCAAGATTTCTTGCCCTAGCCAGTTGGGCTCTGTCAATGGAGCATCGGCCCATGGACTAAAGGGTCCTGGGTTCAATTCTGGTCAAGGGCATGTACCTCAGTTGCAGGCTCGGTCCCAGCTCCCGGTTGAGGTGCATGCAGGAGGCAACCAATTGGTGTCTCTCTCACATCAATGTTTCTCTCTCTCTCTCTTTTTCCCTCTTTCTTTCTTCTACTCTCTCTAAAAATCAATTGAAAAGTATCATTGGGTGAAGATTTAAAAAACAACAACAAGATCTCTTGTTTCAGTAGGGGAACTCTTCAAAATGCAGAAATTATTGCATTTCATTAAATACATCACACAGTGTTTTAGATATGTCTTCACTTCATTTATTTTATCTTTAATAGGTAAATCATTAGACTAAAATAGCCTCATCAGAATCTACAAATTTCATCAAATACATATTAGAAGCAGGTCAGAATTCAGCCTCCCTAGCTCAACAAACACACACAAAACCAGAAGTAAAACAAAACAAAACAAAAACTATGGTCAAAGTTTCAAAATAAAACTGAACATTTTTTATAAACTATACGAGTAAGTATTTTATTTTTCTACTAAGTTCCTCAATTCCCCAAAACCACAGGCACCCTTTCATAAGAAAGGGAGTACAAACAGTATTCTTTCTATTTTCTAAGAAAACAGAGTTCCTGCCATACAAAAACAGACCGACCCTCAGGACACTCCAAAGTTCCTGCTAAGAGTTCAAAGTGGTACATAAAAGCGTCCTATCAATCACAACATGAAACGCACACATTCTCACACTCTCACGGGGGAGCAATATTTATGTAGCTTTGGAGACTTATTTTCTTTTTTAAAAAATATTTTTTATTGACTTCAGAGAGGTAGGGAGAGGGAGAGAGAGAAACATCAATGATGTGAGAGAACCATTGATTGATCGGCTGCCTCCTGAACGCCTCACACTGGGGATTGAGCCCGCACCCGGGCATGTGCCCTGACTGGGAATTGAACCATGACCTCCTGGTTCATAGGTCAATGCTCAACCACTGAGCCATGCCGGCCCAGCAAGACTTGTTTTCCTCATGCACTTTCACATCAGCCCAGCACCTGTACACTTCTTGGGGAGGGGCAGCCTTCATGCATTCTATAAACTTTAACATATTGTATTGAATTTTGTAGTAGGTACTTTTATATACTATTTCTTTAAAGTTTTAAGATTTTGGTGGTTTTTTTTCTTCTCAAACATAACTAAACATCCCTCCCACACAGACCAGCTGTTTCTTCCTTAAAAGAAGGCAAGTAATTTAACATCATAAATACCAAATTGCATCTCAAGGTCACAGTCAAAAGCTCTTATGTTTCACTAATTTTCAAGGCACCTTGTCAGCCTTTCTCACTGAGCTACCATTCAGATGCTGGTATGTGGAAATGCATGGGAGGTGTCATCAGTTGAAACACAAGTCTATTCCCCGCTACTGGTGACTAATATAAAATATTTCCAACTAAACATGCAGTACCTCATATACTTTGTAAATGGCAACAGAAAAACGTCATAGGATTTCTGGTCCATTTAACGCTACTGCTCCTTCCACACAGAAGTCAACAAATGGGGTAGGAAGAATCTTTATCCACAGGAGCCAAAAAGAAGATGACTGCAACTTTCCTTACCTGGGTATCTAATAACATGGGATATACCTGTTACAGGCGGTCTGTTGACCATATGTACTAACAAGAGGCATACAAAAGAAAGAACAGCAAATTCCTAAGGGTTCCAGAAAATGTGAAAACCATGCTTATGAAAAGTTTATTTAATCCAGTGGGGTAGAGAAGACACAACTCCAGTAAACGTATCATTTAAATTAATTTATGTATATATATCATATATCCTCTTGAAGTTAGTCCACACCTGAACACTGAGACATAAAAATATTGACCTTTATTTCTCTTCTGAACCAAATCATTTATGTCAGTCATGTAATTCTTGGAAGTGATAGATTTAATTTAAAAATATTAGATATTTCTTAGAAATTCACTAAAAGTGGATAATAAAGAAAGCTTACATGTACCACCATCGGATCTTTAATAGTCCTTTCTTTAATGGTTAATAAGAAGTTTGATAATATGAACAACCTTCCATCATTTTAGAGTCTACAGCAATATTTCTCAAAGTAATCATGAATGAAGTTGAAAACCTTACTGATTTCATTTATTTCCTCACCTATCAAAGAACCATAGACATTTTTTTTAGCCTCAAAGCACTTATATTATCATTAAGAAAACGTGGGACCAGAGAATACCTACTATCTGCCCAAGGCCAAATTGCAAACAATGGCAGAGATCCTGGGTCCTGATGTTCAGTCCTAGGTCTCTACATGTGACCATTTGCTTAGGGAAACATGACTTACTTCATGATGTCCTAATAATTTTAAAATATGATTTACAACGGCTGAAAATTCCATTGAGTGTAGCTGTCTCTTTGTCCACTCTCTAGAATCCGGGTGAGTTTCTGACTGCTTTGACCATGCAATATTGTGTGCAGCTTCTGAGGTAAGGTCATAAAAAGGCCATCGAGCTTTTTGCCTTGTTTCCTGGGCACATATTCTATTGAAGCTCTGAGCTTCCATGAAGCAAGTCTCCCTACCCTGTGGTCACCATGCTTTGAGGAAACCCAAGCTACAGATATTGGTCAGGCATGGGGTGCTGGATGTCTGTCTCAGGTGAGTCCAGCCCCTGAGTTATAGCACTCCAGGCCCCAGATATGTATGTGGAGAAGCCTCCAGACTTTGAATTCACCCACAACAATTCAAATATTCCCGGTTGAAACCCAAGATATCGTGGAGCAATGACTACCCATCCCTGAAATACCTTATCCCAATTCCTTATTTGAAAAATTTGTTGGTGGATGGAAAGTAGTTTTACACTACTAATTTTGAAGTGGTTTGTCACTTAGCAAAGATAAGTAAAAAACTCTTTGATCCTTTTTTTCTCCCATATGGGTTCAGTACACTAGCTAATTTGATCAGTTCAGCAACTGCCTGTCAAAAGCTATGTTGTTTTATAGATTTACTTTTCTTACCTTAAATGATCTTTATTTGAGCATAACACTGTTTCATCTTTTCACATATTTTTTTATGAGAACACAATACAGTGGCTTTGTGCTATTGTTTTTTCTGGACAATTACATTTTAAAATTTTATGCATTCATTCATTACTAAATATTTTTTTGAATATATAATCCATGTTTTAAAAGTGGATAGATTTGAAAGATACAGAGATAAAGAGAATTTAAAAATTGCTCTCCAGAGGACTGGGGGGAGGGGGAGTTGGTCATTCGTCATAAAGTGTGCGATAACTATTATGTGTCATATTTTTTCTAGATTCTTAACTATTTGATTACTTTCTCCCCTTTTTCTTTTCCTCCTTTTCTCATTTATAATGAAAACATTTAGGACGTTAGATTTACTCCTGAATACTGCTGTCGCCTCACCTCAGAGTTCTGCTTTATGATACTTCATTTTTTATATACTACAGTTGTAACTTTAATTTCTCTTTGCCATAACAGTTATTATATAGCACACTCTTAAGTTTTTAAGTAGTTTATTTATTTATTATTTAAAACTTATACTTGACTACAACATGGTCAGAGAACAAAAACTAAACATTTTCTGGTTTTAGAATTTATATATGGTATGTGTACATAATGAGCGTATTTGTGTTGTTTGTCGTGAGACTAGTTTTTTAAATATTGCATTGGGATAGGTCCTGCTTATCACTATGAAATAAAGAGGGTTTTTAAGTATTATTTTTCATGTTTAAATCTTCAGTAAGATGTATTTGGTAGATGTTTACATTATCTTTCCTTACCTTTCAAAGACTGTTTCATATATTAAAGTCTACCATTACTGTAACTATTTGCTTGCAGATAGACATAAAAGTAGCAAGGAATATGCAGTGAGTATTCCTCAAACACAAGAAGAAATTCATGATATATTGGCATAGGTTTTAATTATAATAAAGACGGACTGGGGAGAACTAGTGGTATGAATCGTTTCATAGCTATCAGGCAGAATTTAGAACATTTCTAATTAGCAACTAATTCTAAGAAAATATACTAATAAGAAAAGTTTGCCTCCCAATTTAATCATGTAATTTAACATAATAAATTATGAATCAAATAATTAAACAACATAAAATAAGCAAGGAATTTCACTATTCAAAAAAGTGATCAAATCATATATTTTAAATACATTAAAAGTTCAAAAATAAGAGTAAAAAGAAAATCCAGGAAAAGTGTTCTTTATGCCAGGTAATTTGCATAATACATTTTTAACAAATTAATGCCATAATAGACATTTTTAGAGCTATACTATATTTAACTAATGAGAACTGAAGAAATGTTAATGTGTATCATAATCATCAGGCAAGCACATTCATCATTTTGTTAACTTTCTCTAATATCTTAATTTATATACCTGACATTCAAGAAAATTTGACCATTTTTCTGAACCAAATAAAATTCTGATGTAATTTTAGTTATTAGTAGGTAATTCAATAAGCATATTTTTACATATGACTTGGTGTTAAGCTTGCCTTTATGCAAAACAAATGTAAATCTAAAGATACAGCAAAGAGAATAACATATTTCTACTTTTGGTGTAATTTACAAAAATATAAATATCTTTTTTTATATAGCATTAGAAAGAAAAGCTTGTAGCTTCACTAATAGATGGGAATGGTAGGGTAAAGCAAAGCTTATTCTTTTGTGGAGGTGCTGACCATGCTCACAAAGAGCACCAAAGGGTCTCTGAATCTTGTTAAAGCTCATTGGCTCCTTACCATGACTTGATAAAAGTAAAAAAATAATAAATCAAAAATCCAAACCACTGGGTACCCTAGTGGCATAAAAACTGGGACAATCCCATTCCTTTTTTTTTTTTTTACAAACTCTATTCACCTAAATACCTAATGTTTATTTTGTTCTAGTTCAGGTGGTTCTAGGCTTCCCAGCCCCTGGAATTTCCTTGCTTGTCATTCATGCTAACATGAGCATTCAAGTATACAACATGCTCAGATGAGTCGATAAGTTCTTATGAAGGTTAGAATAATGAAATCACCTTTTTAACACTTCAGAGTTTTGTTTAAGATTTTACTTCCAGCTCTTTTAAATCATACATTTGTCTAAAAGCAACTACAGTAATAACTTAATTTAGTGCATTTCATTCACTCAGATACACGGCCACAACTTGTAGTAGGCTACTGAGATGAACTCAGTTGAATTCAGACATCCTTTTCTTTCCTATACAAAGTTCTTAAAGACACACAATCGATGATTAATTTTATGGCCCCTAGTATATAACTGAGGTGGTATAACATCGAATATTTAAAACACATTCTATGTAATTGAATTTTAGAAATAGCATAAAAGAACATACACAATTAAGAATGAGCATATTAACATTGACTTACATCAAAATGGCTTAATTTAAAAAATGCTGTTTGATTTTGTAACTGTTCATAAATTTATCCCCCCAAATAAACATTTTGTTACTTTAATAAAATTTACTCATTCAATTTAAGACATATTAATGTTAATGGATTTCTTGTTATAAAATAGCCCCAATATAACCTGTGAGTGGAGAAGAAATTCCATCATTACATTCTTTTTTCACCTTACCTCTCATTTTTGTTATACTTTGAACATCCTGACTCCTTGTTCTAAGTGAAAAGCGCAAAAAAAGTCAGCAAAACTAGGAGATTCTACATAATAAGAAACAGCTAGATGGGTATTTGGGGGGGTTTTCATGTTTATATGTGTGGCATTATGCATACTTCATTTTAAATGGCTGAATATTTGGACATTGATTACTTCCGGCCTTTATAATAAAAAATATAGCCTTTTGACAAAATACACATAATCCCAGCCCTCACAAACCTATGGATAGAAATGAAGTCCTACTGACATCAGTATCCAATAAGGATCATTCTTAAGCCGCTTTACATTCCCTAAGCAAATCTGTTCTGGTCCCTAATCAAGGTATTTTTTCATTCATCGGCTGCCCGTGTTCAGCGTGGGAAACCCAACTTCATGCAAAACTGCCCTCACCCCTCAGGATATAAACCTGTTCTTGGTCAGATGTGGGTAAAATGGCCTTTCCTCCATCCTGTGTCACAATTTGTCTCACATTTTTTTATAAAAACATCTCCCTTGCTTGCCATCCTCCTTCTTTTTGCCATGTATACTAACATATTTACAGGTTCTGGGGATTAGAACATGGACATATTTAAAGGGGTTACTACATATATCCATCAGTATAAATAAATTACTCAGGGGTCACCAGCTACCAGCTCTGCAAACAGACCCAGAATTCTAATTTGGAATCAGTTGCTGTGATAAAAATTTTAAAATAATAAAAATAGAACATTTTTGGAGAGAGGGGGTATAGAGAAGGTAAAAGGAGTTTGCATATATGGATTTTTTCCCTAAAATACAGGATGGCTGCAGTTTTCAGAGTGATAGAAATTAGCAGATTAAATCATCACACCCAGAAAAGGAAGGCTTGCATTCCATATGCTGACAGGTTTCTAACAGAACGGTAGCCCTGGCAGACACAGCTATAATAAGAGCATATATGTTCTCTATCTAGCCAATGCCATTCTGCTGAGTTTCAAGCAGGAAGAAGCTCAGATTTCCTTAGAATATAAATCATGTCAAAAGTAATAGTTAAGCTCCAAAATAAATTAAGGGAAACTTAAAGTGACTTTTCTAAGCCTAGCACATATAGACACAAATTAGGACCATATTGGACATATGCTGAATGGTGATAATATTCTGCCAAACCAGAAAATGCCTTCTTTAAATAGATAGCTATATTTTTCAGGTTAGTGAGCTTTGAGGAAAGAACATTGCATAATGCAGTTTCAATCAAGAGGACCTTAGTGACAACTATTATTTCTATATCATTTTTTTCCAATGAAGTTTGGAATTCCATCTATATTGTGTTGATATAGCAATGGTAACTACATAGAAGTAGAGGCCATCTATTCATGTATAAGTAGATGTCACTAAAATCTAATGACATGCTACTTCAGGAACTGAATTTTTTTTAAGTGGTTGAATCATTTTATGTATAAAATGTACTAACCAATATTTTGGAGAGCATATGTTCCACTGGCTTGCTTTTTTGCTAAAAAAAAGTCTAAACTCTCTATTTTAACCATAAATGTAAAAGTAAAGGAGAAGAAAGTTCATGGGAAGTTTGAGGAACTAAAGGACAAAGGAACAAAGTGTTTATGTCTGGGGAAATAAAGGTAGATGCTACCGTGCTTCCTTAGCAGCCTAAAACTCTTCCATGTCAACACATAGGGATGGAAAGTAAACAACTGTACTGTATGTAATATTGCAAAAACAGCCAACTCTAGGACATCACAATAAACACTAGAAATGCTTTAAAATGCATACACTTCTTTCGCAGAGAACATTTTGCCATCCAGCAGACTAAACAGCACTAAGTCAAACATTTAAATTAAAAGCCACAGCTGCCTAAATAGTATTGTATCTGTTTATTTTATTATCTTGAAAGGCAGCCGCTTCCTAAGCAAAAGCAAATTAAACTTAGTCAACAAACTTCTTTAATTTGATGGCATGAACTCTAAATTGATGTTTGAAAACAAGTGTCACGATTTTAACTTACCTTGACCGTAAAGTAAATAGTCTACTCTTTTTTTACATCTTGCACAGAAAAAATGGGAAGAGATCTGCAGCGGAAATCAGGGCGTCATAAATCTAACGTTAGCCTGGTCTCTGGAGAAGCCGTATATCTTTGTTTAAGTGACTTAATCTTTCATGGTCTGTTTCTACATTCCATTGCCTGTACTCTCAACATGCAAAACAGATAAAGGCACTGGTTTAAAGAGGGAAAGGGGCTCTCTATCTGCTCCATCCTACTTCCTGTGCTAGCACAGGAGGACCACACAGAACACAGTGTGAAAACCACTTAATAGAATACTGTTCCAGTTCTTTCCAGTTCTGAAATTCTTTGTTTCTATGTAAATATCCAAAATATCTTAGCTTCCTCCCAATTCACAAAGAACAAGACTTTTACCCAAACAATGCTGCTCAGGCTTATAAAATTTGAGGGCTGGAAAAGAATTTGGCAGACTATTTGGGTCGTCTGCCTCGCTCTGAATAGATGTGGCCTTAAATGATCCTAGAATTATTTTTTTAAAATATTTAGAAAATACAAACGGGCACTTCTGAAGAAATCCCAACCAAGCAATTTCTCTAAGGGTTCTTTTTGTTTTAAGGAGAATTCTACCTATAATGCCTCTTGTTCATCTTCTATGAAAACAGAGATAATTATTATTCACACAGAGCATCCATCTATTCGCTCAAAAGGAAATTATTAAGCTCCTGTGCTGTCCAGAAGAGTGCTAGGCCTTAGAAGTACAAAGCTGAACAGAACCCAGTTGCATTCGGGAAATCCCAGACCAGGGAGCACTGTTTCTGCAGGCTGGCCGGTGGGAGGTCTCAGGGGAAGAGCACAGGGGAGGCCTAACTCGGCTTGTTCTGGGAGATGGGGTAGTCAGAAAAGTTTCAAGACTACACGTTTTCAAGTTTCAAGTCAACATCATTTTGGAGGTTGAATAGAAGTTGCTCAGGAAAGGGGCAGAACAAATGTTCTCAGGCAAAAGGAAACTGTGAGGTAGGAATGTATGAGAGAGCATGAGATACTTATGGCTGGTCCTCAGAGATTTCACTGCACAAAGACAGTGGAATTTTAAACTGGGGACTGAGAACATCAAAGTTGAGCTTTATAAAGATCTTCCTCCATCAGGTATGTGAATAAAGTAATATTGGACTGGGGAGGTGGGAGGTAAAAGAAAGTTAGATGGCTTTTTATGAAACCTAGGTAAGAAATAGTGTTGGCCGAACACCAACTGCTCAGCAACTGGATGCATTCTATTTGCTTTGCTCTGACACATCCTCATTTGCTATGGCTGGACTTGTGTATCAACAACACCTCGAATACGGACTATAGCTGAGAAACATTTTTTTTCCTCAAGAGTCAAGCAGTCACTTTACCATACTTTTGCCATGTTATTATTTCATTGTTAGTCGTCAGCTGATGGTGTGATTCTATCTGGTGTTAGAATCATAAGGTTGCCATTTGCAGGAGACCTTCAAATTCATCTGGTCTGTTTTCATACCAGATTTCTTCAAAACCTACCACAAATGAGGCCGTGGGGAGACAATGCAGACAAGAACTCCCAGCCTAACAAGAACCAGCCCTGAAAGTCACTGGCTCACTTCCAGGCCTGCCTCCCGCTGTAACCACACTGGCCCCGTCGCCCACTGGAACCACTTTTCTTGTTTTTGCATGTTCTAATTAAGATTTCGTTTGTCATCTTCTCCCACGAAGAATTGAGGCCCATGAAGTTAAGGGTCTTGGCTGTACTTACATTTAAATAGTGGGTAGCAGAGCCCAAATTGCAAAACCGTTGACACATATACAGGAACCTCTTCTACAATCTGAAACTGGCCCAAACCCCCATGTAACATGCAGGCCCTGCCAAGAGTCTTTACTCCAGATATTAATTACAGTGCATTTTAGACTTATTTTTAAAAAGGCAACTTTCTAAGATTCATTTTATTCCCATATAAATGTGTATTATTTGTGTGCTTTGTGTTTCTGTTGCCAGGAGATGGATGGGTAGATTTGGACTTATGTATTTTGTAGTGGCTAAGAAAGGGTTATTTTAGGGTTCCCTGGTACAGGCTAAACTATTAACAAAGTCAAATTCTGAGGTCAGACTAAGAAATGCTGCAGAAATATATTTTTTTTTTTGCCTTGGGAAGCTTAACTTTTGGGAATCATCTACAGATACTCAATCATCAGTTATTTTAAAAAAGTGATAGTAAAAAAGTGGCCCTCAAAATTGTATGGGTAAAAAAAAAATCACTAGGGGAGGTTGTTAAAAGTGTAGATTTCCACATATTTCCTCCAGATCTTTTGACTAAGTGAATCCAGGATAGAAGTCAGTAATCTCCATTTTCAATGAAGTCACCAGGTGACTCTAAATGAGACTGTTGTAGCTATAAGTAGATTTAAAAAGAAGGGGTTAGTTTAATGGTTCTGTTTAACCCTTTACCATGGCTTGTATCCTATAATTAAAAATACTGCACTACATGAGTCAGGAACATTGAATCAAACTTCAGCCTTACGAAGTCTTATGGGATCCAGCCATCATGGGGTTCATTCCAAGCATAGTTTATATTATCCTAAATGTCTTTCACCAGACCCAAAGTTCATGTGTCTTTCTGTCACAACAGAAACTTACTTCTTTTCAAACACGTATTCTACCATCATCATCTAAATAGCTTCTAGATGAGATACATTAAATCATTCTATTGTCTCCTGTGTAAAGTTTCAAGAGTTTTTAACCAAGAGCAAACTTAATATTAAATGATAACAATCAAATTTTATTGCTGCACTTGTTTTGAAAAAAATAAAAGCAAAATAAAGCATTTTGACTTTTATACAAAGTCATCGCATCTTAATTTAAAACTACTGGATGTAAGAAAAATATGCCCTATTCATTTCCCCCTGTGATAATGAGTAAAAAGAAGCTTAAGGCAGTAAGCGGCCTCAAGGAGCTTTAATGGCCTGCAAAGCTTTTTGCTTGTGGGTTATTTCCAGTCCCATTTCATTATAAAGAACTTACATCGAGAACACAGAGGCTGATTACTTCAAACCCAGCCTCAGATGAACACTAGAGAAAAGGCACTCACTCCACCACCAGACACATCTTAGACTAAAAGAGAGAGGGTCCTATTGATGGTTACTTTCTAAATCAAAATACTGTAAAAACTTGATATATATGAGCAGATTCTTCCTATCCTTTTCTCTTTGCTGCTCTATTTATTGATTTGTTTTCTTCTTCCTTCCTCCCTCCCTCCCTCCTTTTTTTTTTTTTTCTTGTGTATGGGGAACCTTTCTAAAATTTCAATGGCATAATGTCTGACCTCAAATTAGGCCCAGTTGGAGTTAGTAATGATAACTAATTATTATTTATCAGGGACTGTCTTGAATGCAGTGTATTTATTAATTCAATTAATCCCCATAACTCTGTGAAGTGGGTATTAGTATTGAAGCATGGGGAGCAGGGAGCGATCTCCCCCTTGCAGGGAGCGGTTCTTGCCTCACGAAGTTTGAAGAATAAAATCGAGGACTAAAAGGATGTGTTCATAAAAGGGTGTAAATTTATTGGAAGCAAATACAGACTCCCACGTAGGGAAGGGGTTCCAAGGGGGTAACCCACTAAGCCCCCTTTTCTAAGGTTTATAAATGCTGTAGTTCTTTGTGTCTTCATGCTCCCTTCCAGTTGGACCCCTTCCCCATTTTATGACCCTGTGCTTTTTTTTGATTGGTCACTCTTTTGCAGAATATCAGCTTCAAAGTCCAAACCCACATGGTGCTCCTCTTTTTCTCTCCCCCTTATCTTGTAACATTCCTCTATCTCCTGTGAAAATCTGTTTCCCTCTTTCTGCCATCTGTCCATGTTTCTCTATCCTCTGTGAAAGTTTGCTTTCCTCTCCCCTTATCCTGTGGAACCTTGCTATTCTCTGCGAATGCATGCCTTCTGGTGGCCTCAACCCCTCACCTATGCATTCCTCCCCCCATGGGCTCTCTTTATTCCCCAGACTCTCTAAACCTGCCTATTTTAGATCTAAAATTTCTTTCAGTATTATCTCCACATTACACATGAGGAAACAGTGGCACCGGAAAACTAAGTTACTATATACTATAATCACATAGCTATTGTCTATGAGAAATAAGTCAACACAATTCCCTGTTTCTGTGTTAAACAATGCAGGGAGCAAGCATAGATTTCAACCCCTATTTTTAACAATTCTAAAAAAGTAGTTTAAGCAAAGCTGGTTCTTGGACTGTGATCTGTGTAAACTAGCTTATATATAGACTCGTTGCTTATTCTTCAATACCCGATCCAAGACGTTTGCCTTATTCTTGGGATATATATAAGGCTATGGTATTCATAAATTCTGCCCAATTGCTTGCAATGCAAGATCTGCATTAAAATCACCCAGCCTTTCCCCTAAAACCCATGAGTAGCTTCCCCTGATCTTGAGTTTCCAGGATACTACTAAGACTCTGTCAAGGTGTTCCACTTACTGAAGTAACTTCATAAACTTAGTTTTGCTTGGTCAACAGGCTATTTCAAGAATATATTTGGTAGCTGACATGTGTCTAATACTTATGAGGAATTAGAAGATTATATTTTGTTGTAAATACAATAAGTAACTCTTTATCTTCTAATTCTCCTCAAATAAAAATGTATCACTATAGCAGAATAGGAAAGTTGATATCAAACTTCAGTAACTACTTAAATAATTTTTGACATTTTCTTAAAATAAAAAACTAAAGCACTTGTGTGATTCTCAAACCAATAATCTTTACAAAAGTTCTCTACAAATAAAAAGGAGTCTCTGAGTGTCTCCCCAATCCTCTGGAATTTAACAGGATTAAATTAAATTCATTAAAAGATGCACTTGTTTGAATATTACAAATTCAATGAAAGAAAATATTTTTATTCTTAAAGTTTACTCAATCAGGAGACCAAACCAACAAGAATGAAGAATTCAAACACTGGGTGGTGGGGAAAGAAAAAAAAGAAAAACAGTTATCTCAGAATGAAGTAGTCAGGAAGGAGTGAGATGTCACATGGTGAGTATTTTGGGTGTGAGCACACAATGCACGAGGAGGTCTTGCTTCTTTAGAAATAGCTGTAAATATATTCATCTGAGTAAAACAATCATCTGTGTCTAGTCATGCATGCTCTCTGCTCTCCTGGCTGTCGCTGCTGTCGATCCGGAGTTGAGAGGTAATGGCCTCATGATTCAAGGAAACTGCTGAAGTGTGTACTTAGGCTTCAGTTGGAGAGATGGGTTCATTTATCTTCATAATAAGCTATTACCATCGAGAGGTCACAACTCATTGAAGAGACAGTCAGTCTAATTGGCTCAATTCCATTAGCTTTTGACATGCCTCAAGGAGATAAGCACTCTTTTGCAGGTAATTTTCAATCACCCAACAAACTATCTATTTAATAATTCATCACATTTTTGATTGAGGTCTTATCACATAGCTCCTTCTTCCATGTGGCAAATGTCAGATTTTAGATCCAGGTAATAGAGGGAGGGCTTCAGAAAAAAATAAGGTGAGAGAGCATTTGCTTTGACTCAAATGCTACTATTGGAAGTGATGAGAAGACCTCAGGAATAAACATCTAAGCTTTACGCTTCCCCAACAGGACCTGTTGACAATAATAAAATTTCCTGAAACTATCAGGAAAGAGTATTATTTGTAGCCTTGTGATAAGTTATGCATGCCAACCAATTTTTAGCTTGTAAGATTGGAGCATTTACTACTTATTGAGTAATCACATGAAGCAATGATTTTTACAACGAAGTCTAGAATAGGAAAGTTTGTCATAGCTTATAATAGATTAAAATAAAAATAAAGGCTGTACTAGTTAAAATATCTTATTTTACAAAGTTGATAATATTCTTTTCTTGAGAGAATGAGTAGATAGTCTCTGAGGCAAACTCACAATTCAAATGTTAGCTGTTACTCTAAATAGCTAAATAAGCTTATAACTACAAATTTATGTTATTTTTCTTCACTATTTTTACACAAATGCTTCTAGGTTTAGTTAATCATATACCTTGGATCATTCCATATTGGTATATCAAGAATGTTTCTTATTGATTTACTAGAGGCCCAACGCATGAAATCGTATGCAGGTAGGGTTCCTAGGCCTATCTTCCACCCGCTCGCCAGTCCCTGGTCCCACTCTGCCGCCCCCGCCAGCCAGCTGGTTCCCCTTGCCGGCCCCAGGTCCTACCCCACCTCCGCCGCTAGCCACCCAGTTCCCCTCACTGGCCCCCTACCTCATAGTGACTGGTCGAGCGGTCGTTCCGGCCACTACAATTATGACTGCTGGCCTTTTATTATATAGGATAGTTTTATAGAGTTAGATTGCATGTATATTCCCTGAACTCAGTCTCTCAATGATAGACATTTTTGCAGCTATCACAAACATTTATGAATAACTTTGCATTTTACATATTTATTTATACCTGTAGGATAAGTTCCCAGAAGAGAAATATGTAATCATACGTGTATTTGTAACTTTGGTGAAGATTTCTAAATTGGTTTTCTTGGATTGCATCAATGTATATCCCCACTACTAACATATAAGGATTTTTGTCTTTTTAAAGTCTCAGTAATGGTGTGCTATCCATTTTTTGACTTTCCTAAGATAGATTACAAATGATTTCTCAGTGTTATCATATTAAGAGGCAGATCGAACATCATTTCATATATTGAAGAGCCATTGTATTTTCTTTTCTATGAAGGGCTCATTCATATATGTTGTCCATTTTTCTGTTAGACAGTTGGCCTTTATCTCATCAATTTCAATAACCTCTTTAGGTACTAGAGAGATTAGCCTTCCATTTGCTATAAATTATAACAACAATGAAACATATCGGATTTTTTAAAAAATTGATATTTTATTATTTATATTTGTTTTCCAGGGCTGCCAAAACAAAGTATAACAACCGAGTGTCATAAGCAACAGAAAGTCATTGCCTCACAGTTCTAGAGGCTAAAATGTGAAACAGAAGTGTTGGCAGTGGTGGTTCCTTCTGAGGGCTGTGAGAAAAGGATTTGCTTAAGTCTCTCCTTGGCTTGTAGATGGCCTTCTTCATGAAAACATGGCATTCTTCCTAACATAGTCTCTAAATTTTCACTTTTTATAAGGACACCAGTCATATTAGGTTGGGCTCCACCTTCATGACCTCAGTTTTAACTTGCTACATTATAGATACAGGGTATTGCTTATGTTTATTATGTTTATGAAATTGACTTCTCTAATCAATTACTAAAGGGCAGGAATCTCAAATTCCTTTAGACACCAGGTCTTCAGTGAAGCAGGAATAGTGAGATACTTATCACATCATTTGCTTTGAAAGACATGAAGCAGCTGCAAGATAAAGTGCAAAGCAGGTTTCTCAAAAACTAGCTAACTGATTTAATTTTTTTTTAAGTTTCTGCAAAGCTACTATTTGAGCCATTTACTCTACCTACTTGCTAAAATTAATTCCCTGTGATTGTCCAGTTGCTCTGTCAGATAGCAATAAACAGGTAGGGGACAAAGTGTTCTTTGATAAATGTCTTTTATTGACATGAGACTATCTACAATATAAATTACCGCAGCACACAACTACAGAAATTCACAAAGCAATAGACATTTATTGAACAGCGTCTGTGTGCTAAGGGCATTTGGAGAATTCTGAACATTCTGGGGGGAATGCTGGAATTCTCATTTTGCAGATAAGAAAAGTAACACTCAACAAAATTATGGAATGTGTCCAAGATCACAAAACTAATAAGCTAGCAATCCAGCATTTAAATCAGATCTGTAAAAGGACTAAAACAGCAAAAATAAATGTCCAGGGCCTCCCCTTGCATAAATAATGACTTTCAATCAATTCTAATGAAAATAATGTATTAGCTTGCTAGTCCATGATCAAGGTGTCAAAGGATTGGTCCCCTCTGAGGGCTGTGAGGGACGGTTGTGTGCCAGCTGCTTCCTTGGCTTTAGCTGGCTGTCTTTTCTCTGTGTCTTCAGGCTCTATTCCCCCCATACCTACCTGTGTCCCATTCTTCCCTACCACCTCGTTCTTTTCCCACTATTAACAATTTAAGAACAAACAAACCAAAACCAGCACATAAAGAACGCTCTGGCTACGATAGGTTCCAAATGCACAATACCACCGTCTAATCTACAGTTGACGATTCTGATCTATTGCAAGGGACAGAGGCCTGAATATTGGGGGTTTGTCTCAACAAGGACTTGGGCTAGTGCATGAGAATCAGCAATACATGGGTTCCCTAAGGCGCACATGGAACATGGCTGTGAACTGTTACTGAAAAGAATATAGAAAAAGACTTCTACATTAAGATTGTTTGAAACTCTTTTAGATTGATGCTGGTTTTGCTTTCTTCAGTTTTGAGGTAAGGAATAGGGGTTATAGAAGAAAGGCTTTTTGATTCTCTAGTTATGGCATAGTCTTCCTTTTTACAATTTCAAAGAAAATTTGATACAAAAGCACCTGATAAGCTATTTGAAGCTTGGATGTTTTGTTACTCATTCAATAACTATTGCGTTAAGCCCTCGGCCTAAAGACATGGCCAGTCTGAGGTCCTGTGTTAGGTGGCAATCGGTAGAGAAAGCATTATTATTTAGCATTTTTTATTCTCTTAATTTCTTTTTGTTTCTTTTTGTAGGAACAAACTACTGTCTGGTATCTTAGTCCCTTAACCGAAAAGGCTTTCTACATTTCTTCTAGTGGAAATGTGCTGATGAAAAAGTATCTCAGTGTTTATTTCTCTAAAGTAAAAACTCCTTGTTTTGCCTTCATTTTTCAAAGATATTTTGGCCTAGTAAAGAATTCTAGACTGATAGTATTTTTCTGTGTGTTGCTGTTTTCTTTTTCCCCACTTTAAACATATTTTAAAATATCTCTGTACTCTTTTTGGGCTTGTACCACATTTGACAAGAATCTTCTTTCTTCTTCAGTACACGTTGTGTCTCTTTTTCTCTGGTGCTTTTAGGGTTTTCTCTTTGTCTCTATCTACCACTGCTTGTTTTCTTTCTTTCTTTGTTTCTTTGATTTTGATATACCTTGGCTGAGTTTCTTATCTGTTTCAATTTATTAATTTTTTCCTGGTTATGGTTCTTAAGCCCCTGCTTGTTTACATGCCTGGTAATTTTTTATTTGGTGCCCAACGTGATGCTTTTTATGTATTTGGGTGCTGGATTTTGTTGTAATTAATTAAGTAGTAATGGGCTTTGCTCTGACACGCAGTTCATAACTACAGTCAACAAATGAGTTCTTGGGCATTTTGTTTGTTTTTAATAAGTATATTTTCTCATTTACCCCAAACAAATCATTTGGATTGTTCTAGGCAACAGATCTTTTTCTTGGTTCTACTCCATTACCAAATCATTCTTGATGATTTTTTATGAGATCTGATTAATGGAATAGAAATTCATTTAGTTTATTTATTCTATTTACTTTTATGGCCATTTACTTTTATGCCATTCTCTGCAGACATGACACCTTAATTAATCTAAGTCTTAAATTGGCGGAAGTTAAAGATGGGGGAGAGGCTTTGACTTCTACTTTTGAATAATTTTGAGGAATGTGAAAGAAAGAAGTCATAAGTACAAATTCTGCTGCTAAAAGGAGAGGGGATCATGCTTGTTAGTGAGTTGTTTATTTATTTATTTTTTAAAATATATTTTTATTTATTTCAGAGAGGGTGGGAGAGGGAGAGATGAGAGAGAGAGATGAAAGATGAGAGAGAGAGAACATTAATTATGAGAGTGAATTATTGATCAGCTGCCTCCTGCATGCCCCCTACTGGGGACAGAGCCCGCTACCCGGGCATGTGCCCTGACCAGGAATCAAATCTCGACGTTCTGGTTCAGAGGTCGACACTCACACATTGGCCGGGCCAGTTGTTTATTTTTTTTAAGCCAAGATTGAAATCATCTTCCAGCTTCCACATAAATCCCAACTCAAGAGTCCTTTTTGAGCAACATTACTAAAACCATTTTTTTTTGTTAAGTAAGTTGTATCAATCACAAAGTATTTTTAAGCTCCTTTTTATGTGATAAGAACTACCTTGTCCTGTAAACCCAAACATCAGTCTCCTTCAAATCCACAGTTTTAATTTGAGATCTGAGAGGTAGAACTGAAAGTCAAGAAAGCACAACAAAGATTACTTTCAGAAGCCAGATGCTCTTTTGTCAGCAGACTCCTAATGTGCATTTTAAGCTAGGCTACAGTTATACTTGGCAACTACATGACATACTTTAAGAGCTTCTTTAAACTGGAAACAGGAAAAGACAACATAATGTTGTAGGAAATAAGTATTGTTTTGTAAAGAACAAATCACATAGGATGAATTTAATAATGCTCAGAGACAGCATTTCAAACCTTAATGGCGAGGCAGGAACAGCAGACAGGCCACGCCAGATTCTCTGGAAACTTTATAGACCGGCTGTGAATTGCTTTTGGAAGCTGCGCTATTTCAGACCACTAGGGTAACCTTAATTAAGCGATTATTTTAATGATCCAATTGCACTTGGTTTACGAAAGCAGTAAATTATTCCAACTCCGAAGTACCAAACTGTGTCTGAATAGCTGAGCCTGTAGCAAACCAGCAGGACTCTGTCCTCCAGCTCCTTCCATCCCTGCCTAGTTCCACGCTTAAACCAATGCCCTAAAACCAAGCACTGACATTTGCCAAGCATTTTGAAAATGAAGTGCTGCCTAGTACAGCCCTGTGGGTACCTGACTTCTTTCGCTTTGATTATCTAGAATGAGGGGAGAAAATTAGCCCTTGATTGTGCCAAGGGTGCTAAAGATTCACTCACATATGAGAAGAAAACACGCATTGTTTCAAGATTGCTATTGAGGAATTAACTCATAGGTAAGATCATGTAAAGTTTTTAAAGGGGGAGTATAAAACTATGTTAAGTTTTGCTAGGTCTCATCTATTATCCACATACACACATATTCACTTATGGATTCCTCATTACCCCAAAGAGAAACTGCAGTCAATAAAAATGTTTCTTAGGACAAAAAATATTCTTTTGGTAAACTGCCTACTGTTCTTGAGTTTTATTACAATCAGGTGGACCTCTGTGCTAGCAAAGTGTATCCCATGTCAGAGAGGTTTTATTATTTGGGGTTAGGTTCCTTAAAAAAGGAAGGATGGCTTGTGGCATCTTCATTACAATAGAATATGCACAGCACAGCACGGCCCCTTTCTGTTGTAAGTATCCTTATGACCAAGTGACTGACTTGAAAAATGTTTGAAAACTAGTTATATAAATATTTAGGAAATGCTAATAGCATCTCCTAAATATTTTTCCTACTTAGGGATTAACACTAAAAAGGCGGAGGAGGAATTATGTACCCACAGACTCTTGGTCATGGATATAAATGAGTTTCAGCATCTAAGCAGATGCACTAGTTCCTTGATAGACTATTTCTGTCAGATTCTGGCAAAGGCTCTGATTCGAACAGCAATTACTGGTAAAGAATTTAGCCTCAACTACTTAGAAAAGTGGCTTTATTGAATTTACAAACAAGTCCCTACAATTTTCCATTTCCTTAGCAAGATATTAAATCAACCAAGCTAAGCATGTCATCATGACTATAATTTACGTGATCTGACATGACAGTTAAGATGTACTGTGGTAATTTGTGAGAGCTTGCAGTATTATTGGTAGTATCAAAAATTTATATGGTTCAGTTATTAAGGCAAATTGTTTCATTCATACTGAGATATCTGACAGGAAACCACCGAGGGCTTCCACATTACATTTAAAAAATGCCTTCCATATTCAAACAATTTGCACACCCTGTTGCCATTATTTTGTTCACTGAATGGAAACTGAAGCACAGGCAAGCACAGCTTTTTGATGTGAAAATGATCTGCGGGGGAACATGAAGTGCTTCATTGTGGGTGGTTATAAGCAACAGTTCAGCCAGGATAAGGAAAGTTATCTTTGGGAACCAACAACTATGAACAGGATGTCCAAATTCTTTGCTCTGATGCTATTTAATATCCTATTTGCTTGCTTTCCTTCTGTCAGTTTGATTTCCAGCCAAGAGAAAGAAAAAGCATATGACCAAAGAAGAAATTATCGAAAATATGGTAAAGAGTCTGCTATTATAAGCTACCCTAAAATAAACTTCACTACAGCAAGAAGAATAAGACCTCTGAAACCCATCCAATTTTGACCCAAGGCTCTTTTCTAAACCCCTCAAAGCAGGGGAAAAAAACACACCTGACAGTTTATTTTTGGCAAATTTAAGCTGTAGGCATTTACATCTCATGTGCTATTCTATTCTTATTGGGAATGTAGGAGGTTCCTAAGTAGAATAGGATAGAATGACTTCTTATTGTAATGGACCTTGTAAATAAATGTTTAATTGGATTTTTATTGCAGCTGTAGAATTTTGTGCAACATATATTGTCTCTTGTAAAATACATATTCATTGAAAACACTTTATTCATTTACACAATTTTCATAATAGCATTTTGAAGCTGGTTAAAAATAAGAAAATTGGCCATGAGTTAAAATTTCTTCAATCTGTGCAAACCACTAGCTCCCATTCACAAAGGAACATCTGAACTACTATTAAATTTTTCTCTCTCAATACTCACATGCCATGGTGAGAGAACCACTAACTATAAATATATTTTCACTTGTTTAACCAGCGAGGATGCCTTCAAAAGTGACACTATATTCTTATAGGGAAAAACTAGGCGTAAGTAGCATCAATTTGCTAAGAGATTCTTCAGCATGTGATCAGGTTAATTTAACTATCAGATGACAAGGTATTAACTTTCACAGAACAAGCAAGTATTCCCGTGTAGAATTACTATACCAAAATTTGTTTGCAACAAATTATTGTGCAAAATAAAATGATAAAAGCCAAGGCACCTGTCTAGCTAGAGTTAATCCACATCTGGGAAACACACACACACACACACACACACACACACAAACACACACAAACAGCGCTGCCCTTCTGAGGCTGCTAGTGTATGTTTTTCTTTGTGTGTGAGTGGGCTTTAAAACACACATGTGCTTTCAATCTGGCACTTCTTATAGTGCAGTGTTCTGTCTGAGCTCCGGGAAATATGCTGTTTACATAAGCTTCATGGCAAGCATTACATTAGTTATGTAATAAATTTCGTTTCCAATTAACATTCATACCAGATAGAAGAAGGAGCTCTCTTGAATGTCAGTTTTGAAATGAAATAGAAACAGATGAGGAAAACTTCAGTAAGTATCCCATCATAGACAACTCATGAAAAACATCTATTTCAAGTAAATCCAACACGGTTTCTTCCAATGTCTATAATTTTTTTTTTGGCAGACATATTCTCAAGCCCTCATTAATTTATTTGCTGATTAAAAAAATTATATAGCATGTCAGCTATGTGAAGTTGTGAACCGAGGATGCCATGGCCCATGGAACATGGGAAAACGTCAAATTCAAGCTGATTTAGTTGTTTCAGGCAATTTAATACAGTATATGTTTGATATGCTTATCTTTCTTTAAACAAATACTAAATAAAGCCCATTCCTTTATTGATCTGTTAAAGCAAAGTAGCAAGAAGCAAGCAGCATATGGACTTACCTTGTTTCCCAGATACGGAGCTGGGGCGCTCCAGAAGTAGTCCTGGGGCAGGGCGCGGCGGGCCTCGCTGCTGCTGATGCTGAGCTGATGAGGTGGCTGCGGGTCCTGCTGGGGAGCCACTCGAACGTGGCCAGAGATGTCAGTCAGATACCAGCCACTCATCTCTTTTATCTTAAACAAAAACACACAACCATCATTACGTCGGAAAAATAAAATCCATCCGCTTCTGTTCTCTTTTATACTCCTGTAAAGTCCATGTATTTAGAAATCAGCTGAAACCGGTTTGGCTCAGTGGATAGAGCGTCGGCCTGCGGACTGAAAGGTCCCAGGTTCGATTCCGGTCAAGGGCATGTACCTTGGTTGCGGGCACATCCCCAGTAGGAGATGTGCAGGAGGCAGCTGATCGATGTTTCTCTCTCATCGATGTTTCTAACTCTCTATCTCTCTCCCTTCCTCTCTGTAAAAAATCAATAAAATATATTTTAAAAAAATCAAAAAACAGAAATTATACAAGTTTACCAAAATATGAGAGTTTTCAAAATCACTAAACTTATCATATGTACTCATAGATTCCTATTTTTTTTTTATGTTTCTAGGAGTTTGGATGGTACTTATTACATAAAAATCTGTTTTCATCGATTTAATGCTTTTTTTTAAAATCATGATTCCAAATACCCTTCTTAAAAATAGAAATTCATTCAAAATTATACAATGGTTATATTAATATCCAGTAATCTGACTTTGAATTTTATATTTTTCACTCTACTAGTAATTTCCTATTGTTTATGGAATAAATTATTTTAAAAGTGTTGCCTACGCATTTGTGAAGCTGAGGAAGAAATAAAATTTGCAATTGTCTGAAAGATGGTTTTTCATTCAGTATTTCCCCCCTTCCCATTTATTTAAATTTCAACATTGAGACTTGAAAACATTTTAATCCATCAGCTTAGCCTGTTGCTATGGCCACAGCTCAGAATATTGTACCTACTCCTTCCCAGGGCACCAGAAGTACCACAGGAACCCAGGGCTTAGATCCTTGGCCCAGAAAAGGAAGAAGCCTTAAAGAAGGACTTAGGGAACCCATGATGATTTATTTGCTTTTCCATCTTTATACTCCAGGCAGGGGTGGGCATACAGTTGAAATTGTAATTTAAACTGTCAGGTCAGGATAACACACTGGCTACTGAGGTTTATAGCTACCAGGGGCCCACTAGACCTGTGTGAGCAGCTTGGTATTGGGGGTGATAAACAGCAGAATGGTAATGGTTATTGTGGATGAAATATATTTTTTAATTTCTTTATGTAGAAGTCATTTGATTCTGTATCTCCCAGAGCTGTGGAATTGCTGGGACTGCTCTGGTGGAAAGAGAAAGAGAGACCAGGTAAACACTTACTGGCTAGCTAGACAATAAAATATATATTACTTTCTTTTCTTCCCTTTCCAACACCACCCTCCAGAAATTCTATGACAGCTCAGTGAGATTCAGAGGAAGTTCTCCCCAGATGACTCACTGAACTGAAAATATCCCTGGACCTGGTTTCTGAAGACCCAGGCTGAGTGTCTCCCCTGCTTCTCTGCTAACTATACAATTTTGATATGTTAATGGAGCTGTTAAGAAGTGTGTGTGAGGGTATTAGAAATAAAAGGAGGAAGTTAGACTAGATTTCCATTAACTGTTGGTTCTATGTATTCTGCTCCAGAAGCAATGCATTTGATAAAGTATGTATAGGTCCAATTTTAGACATGAGAGAATAACCAGAAACTGCTCATAATATTTCAGACTTGACTTAAAAGCAATACAGGCAGAAAAAAATATACAATAGTTATATTGAGTATTAGTTAGCTGATTAAAGTTGAAAGGAAGGAAGATAGTTTATTGAAATAGTGATGTTGGTAAAACACAACTCTCATCACGCTTCTGCTAAAATTCTTCATGACTCTCTAAGTATAAGAGCCCAGTTCTTTAGCATGCCCAACCCTGGATGACTGGCATAGTTTCTCATTCCCCTCTTGGCTTCTCTTTCTCTAGCCTGTTTCCTGCTATTCTGTACTCAAGAGTGGCTACACAGGCTATTTGAAATCCCTGAAGGCCCCAATTTTCCTTTCATACCTCTTCTATAAGGAGACAAATCACAGAGTAGAAAAGGCAACGGGGAGTATGGTAGGCACTGGAGGAAGGAAGGCAAACATGTTTACATTTATAATAGAGGAAGAAAATTCCAGTGACTACTAAAGAGGCAATAATTTGAAATTTTTAAAATCGACTAAGAATAAAGGTATTGTTCACATTTAGTGACCCCCTTTTGACAATGAAAGGGCTCATGCAGCATCAAATAGTAACTAAAGGTTGGTGGGTAATATGCATTTTATAAAGAAGTAATAAAGCAACATATAACTTAGGTATCAAAAATATTGGTGAATGAATAATATAATTCTTCATATCACAATCGGATGCTTTCTCTGTTGAATCACATTCCCCTGGGGCTAGAACAACATTAATTTCATTACTGCTTCACATATTAATCATGGACACTGAAAAGGCTAGTGTTTATTTATTCTGAGAAGTTACCATCTATACACTATTACAAAAAAAAACTTAAAAGGATTTGATAAAAATATGCAAAAAGCATTGAAAGAAAATTACATCACTTCTGTATAATAACTTTAGGTAGAAGCTCACTGTAAGAAAAAATAATAACTTCATACAAAAAGAACAACAATATCAAGAAGGCCTGTGGAACAGCAAACAGAATTAAAAGGCTGCTACTTACGTTGCCGTAGGTCCAGTAGGAACTTTGACATCTGTTGGAAACCCCTGAACAGAAACACTCATCACATCCTTTTTGATTACTCTCTTGCAAATTGAAGAAGCCAGATTTGCAACGGCTGCAGTCTCCTCCTTCAACATTTTCCTATAAATAGAAAGGTATGTTAGAAACAGAGGTGCCCTTTAAACTTAAGAATTGTCTCTCGCTTTAAGAAAAATATAAGCTGTATATTCTTCATTTTACCGCTCAAAAATCTTTAAAATATAGTGATATTTTTTAAAAATCTGCTTGAAAACTCCTTAGTAAATGATATCCTTTCTAATTGCACAGATGGGAAAGAATTTTGGCCACTAATCTGCTGTAGTAAAAGTTACAATTTTTATCTTCCTGTATGTCACGAATGTGCAGTAAATACTATGATACATACTGCAATTAAACTGACTAAAATCCGTTTGGTTCATTATTGTCCATTGTTGAACTACTTTATCTTAGAACACATGATATGTGACAAAATTAAAGGCATTGAAATAATACATGGACACATAACACAACATTGATATTTTACAGGTGATAAAATGCTTTTCACATTATATACTAAACGTACATACATTTAAGGAAACATAAGAACATGACAGGTAGAGAAACTGGGGCAAACAGTCATAGTATTACCCTGGTGAGACTAAGTAGAAAAGGAGGAAAGTTTTCCCTGCTTAATTTTCACAGTGTTTCCTTTAATGCAATGGTGATATTATGGGGAAAAATAATTCTCATTTGGTGACTGCTCTCCCAAATGGTTCCATTAATCCTAGTCCTAGTATACTGAGAAGTTATCTGTTTATGGGGGAGTCTATACTGTGGACTCAGCCTACGGAAAGCTATGTGATGAAAAACTGGGAAGGGTGCAATCTTTCAATTTAAAGAGTGGTTAAACTTGACTAATAACTTCTAAATGAAGGCTCCTTGCTTTCCAGGAAACAGATTCTTTTTTTAAAAATATATTTTATTGATTTTTTACAGAGAGGAAGGGAGAGGGATAGAGAGTTAGAAACATCGATGAGAGAGAAACATTGATCAGCTGCCTCCTGCACACTTCTTACTGGGGATGTGCCCACAACCAAGGTACATGCCCTTGACCAGAATCGAACCTGGGACGAGTGGTTAAACTTGACTAATAACTTCTAAATGAAGGCTCCTTGCTTTCCAGGAAACAGATTCTTAATATCCCTTATACATGCATTTGCTCCACATTTTTCCTTTTCCTTGAATTCCCTTATTTCCCTTGAATTACCTCAATTCAGAAACTTTCCTTTTCCTTAGAGAACTTCTCACTCAACTGTTTTCATAGCCCTTTATACACTGCTCTATTATAACCACAGAAAAAGCATAGCTATTTCTTCTCAGATCAGTCTCTTCAGCTATGTACCATAATCTGCCCAGAGGTAGAAACCCTATCCTATTTACCTTTGAGTACTAGGAAATGGCAGTGTTCCTGGTAGAATACTGAACATCAGCTTAATAAATTTTTATTAAGTTTAAATTAATCTTTTAGTGGTTGTGTTTTCCATGCATAGTAAAATGTTATGCACATAGTGGATGTTTAATAAAAATATTTGATAATAAACCAAGTTGGTCAGAAGATAGGGATGATAAAGTCTGATAACATAAGACCAAAAATAAAAGAGGCAAGAATAACATGAAAAAAGAGATGCAGAATCTGCAAATAAAGAGGTTCTCCTTGTATCCGAGAGAATAATTTATTTGAAATTAACTTTTGGACTCTTAATTTCTATGACCCACTTACCACCTCAACCACCTCTACACTGCTGGAGCCTAAACAAAGGGTGTCCCTGGACCTGTTTTGCGTGTCAAACTTTAGCATCCTTTTCATTGAAATTCTTGCTAGTTCTTACTTATAAGGTAGATTTCAGATATTTTGAGATAATAGATGTCAGCAAAACTAATCAAACTAATTTCAGACCTGTAAATCCCCAAAGCCCTGAAGTTAAAAGCATCTTCAGAAGAGTACACAGGCAGGAAAGATGAAACATATTTATAATTCTAATTTAGCTTAGCCCGTTGAGGACACAGTACAGCTGTTTTGTACACTGTGTTCTTATGTTTTTGGTCTAATGTACCTTTCATTTACTCTAATTTGAAAGCTTGTAATACCGTCTTTCTGAAATTCAGACCGAGTTCAACAACAAGACATTTTTGGACAGTAGTTACATTTTCCTTAGCCCCATTTTAGCCTGGCAATATGAGCTTGAAAAAATTATGATTAAATAATTGCAACATTCAATTGCATCTAATGGATTGAAGCAACACATTAGGGTAGGAATTCTAGGAACTGTAAAGAATGGTGGGTCAAGGTCCTGTATTTAAAAGCCAACATCTAGAGTTGGGTAAAAAAAAGTACACTCATAATCAACTATAATGCAAGGTGGGCCATGATAAGTGCATCTCAGAAATAAATTAAATTAGAGAAAAACAGGGGAGAAGAGACTAATGCCTGCTAGGAAGGCTCGAGAAAGCTTTAGGAGAAAACCTTGAAACATGGTTAATGAATTCAATCTGTAGCAGGAGATAGAATGAGAGAGCCATGCTAGCAAAGATATTGGGAACAAGAAATAATGCAAAGATTAGAAGATTCATTAATTATTTATTTTTTTCATAACACATGTATTCAATATTTCCTATGTGCTAGAAACTTCACTTAGCACTTGGGTTCCAGGGTCTCTGACCTCACATAGTGAACTTTAAGGCTACCCTAAGAGATATGGCTTTTTTCCCCTTAGCAACTGGTAAATCATTAAAGATTATCCAGCAGGAGATACATCAACAGGACTATACTTGAGATACTTAAGTTGATGGTAGTAGGTAAAATGTCCATGAAATGTGAGACACTGGAACAAGGAAATCTTTCATTACCACCTGGTGCAGGAAAGGGTTAATGCAGCAGGCTTGAACTGCTCAGACCCTCACAATCCAAACTGAAAGACTGTCCCTTGACCAGTTCCTGGAAGGTAACCTAGAATATCCTGCCTGAAAAGAGTGTCTTTTTATACCTGGGGCCAGGGGTCACAGCAGATATTTTATGCAAACAATGGGACTTATGATGAATGCCTGAGGTCTTGGCCACATTGTATCAGTTTGACCTCTAGGGGCGTTGGAGACCGAATAGTTAAGGTCAATCATAAGAGTGTTCCATATTTACATGACTAACCCCCCAAAACAAACAAACAAACAAATAACTCTAGTCACCAGATTTGGGTGGGTTTCCTTGGTTGGCAACACTTCACATGTGTAACCACACATTGCGGCTGGGAGAATTAAGCACTCTGTACTATTCTCCTAGGAGAGGATAAATGAAGATTGTGCTTGGACTCTTCCCTACACACCATTTGCCTTTGCTGATTTTGATCTGTGCCCTTACACTTAATAAAGCAAAAGCATGAATATAACAGTTTTTCAAAGTTCTGTAAGTCTTTCCAGTGAATCACTGAAAATGAGTGTGGTCTTGGGGACCCCCAACACACCATGGTGAAGATAACAGGATGCCTGCGCCTATACAAACAATTTAGACAAGTGGTAGTTTTGCTTTGTTTATTATGACAATCTTTGAGCCAAACTATTTTAGACCCTGTTAAAAGTCCTCAAGCTAATCCTATTCTACCTTCCCATACCCCATTCACTGCACCCCTCTTCACACATAATCATCAACTCATAAGATTTGTATAGACCTCACAACCTCACATACAATTGCAAAGCAGTCAGCTAAAAGTCACAACATCAAGTCTCTAGATTCCTACTTTTTCAGTCCTGAGTCTGTACCATATTCTTTCTTTAATGAGTGGCAGCTCCTAATCAGATTGAGAGAATCATTCTATTGAAAAGTGCTTGGTCCTTTTTTTCCTCAGGCTCTACCACAGACAAATGTTAAGCCAAAACTAAATAGCAAATATGGTGGATGTGGTACCTACTTACATATCTGTCTTAACGCCCTAGTTCAAGTGCCTTTTGAAGTTGGTAGGAAAGTGAAAATCTGCTTAGCGCATTCAATCTCTGCTTCTGGACATGTCTCAACATTTATAGAATTAATTAGTTATATCAGGTTCTGCTTCCTATTTCATTTTCCAACCTCCCTGGAGAGAATATATATCGAAACAATTTCTTATTTTAGGATTGTGTTTCCAAAATTTCTTTGGAAAAAATAGTAGTTTTAAAACAGTGATTACTAGATAACATTACAGTTTGATAATATATTTTAGATGTTTTAGAGTGACACAATTCAAACACAAAAGCATAGCAGTCAGGATTTTTATTGCACATTTAGAGAAACAAAGGTTTCCCACCTAGTTTGGTAATGACTTTGGCAGCTTGGGTCTCAATTCTTTTTATGGATTCCCAGGTGGATAATTGCTTTTTCAAAACTTCTCTGTGATTCATCAACAACTGTCATCCATGAAACATCCCCAGATTGTGTTCATGATTCACTCTTGGAAAATCCTCTTGATATGAGGATTTAAATTTGCAAGGGTGAGCCTTCTGCTTTATGGGTAGGTTCTTTGAGCAATTTCCTTTGGTATCAATGTCAAATTATTAATAAATGTTTTTTCCATTATTTTTCACAGTCCCTTTATTCTCTATTATTATTCATCCATCAAATCAGAGCTGAGCTGCTAATACAAGACATTATAGGAGATGCCAGAGAGAATATGAAAATGTCCTCAAGAGGACTGTATAAAAGGAAGTGCAAGTATCGGTAAATAAGGATAATACAAGCAGAAGAAAGTCACTGAGTACATGCTTTGTTATCTAACACCAAATTCATCACCACAGTCCCCATCCCTCTCAAGGAAAAATAAAACAAAGGCCCTAAAGTAGAAGGAAAAAGATGTATCACAAGGGTTGCATGATAGGAATAAAATAGGCTGCTGCAGCCTTATTCTCTCCAATTGTAATTTTCCAGATGTAAGAATGCCTACCAGAGGTCATTTGCTAACATAAATAAATAAATACAAACAGTAAGATGATCATTGTTGCACCATTTTATTGTCATTTATATTATAAGGTCTTCAAGGGCAAATATCATATCTTATAACTTGTCACCATCCAACTCAGTTTGTGAAGCACAAATGTGAAAATAATTCATCTTAAAAATCTAATAATGATAGTGAGAGTTTGTAGCTCCCAGATCAAATGCCACTTTACTCATTAAGAGATTTCTCTCTCCTTTATCTGTTATTTTATCACTTATTTGTACTGAGTCTGTAGATTTTGGTATTAGCTGGGTTTCTGGAACCAATATATTACAGATACCAAGAGATAACTGTAGTTAATTTTGGGGGGACTCAAAGTTAGACATGAATTTTCAATCATGTGGGGGTCAATGCCCCTAGCCCCTGTATTATTCAAGAGTCAATTGTATTAACCTATAACTTAATACATTTCTTAAAAGTTGTTTAAACTTTGAACAAAATGGGTCCAATATATTCTCTTTCTCAGCATTTAAATGGGCAACTTTTGTCAATCCAGTAAATTTATTTTAATATTTTTGGAGATAAACACTTACATGGATATCATTTTATTTCAATTTAAGTCTCCAGTATCTTAGCTTCTCAATAAAGTTTTGCCTATTAAGTAGCATTTGACCCATGTTGTTTGATATAATCATTTGACACCTATGCCAAATCATGTTTTTGTGAAACAGAATGAGCTAACACATTTCACTCTAGTTTAATTTCTTTTCAGTATTTTAATTATATCAGTATTTTGTTGAACATTTGGGTATTTATTTTTCTTGTTAATAAGAGGCTATAGCCACTTAATTATAGCATATTAAATGCACAAATATTGTGATATAATTCTTTTGCTGTATGCATATAATTTGTGGTTATTAAAATTATGTAGATATTTAATGAAACCTGTTTTTTCTGCAAGTTTTTATTCTAAAAAATTAGTTTATATGAGCTTATATTCATCTATTTAAAATATCATACAGTTGAAGGGCAACTATTTATTGTGTTATGGTTAATGTTTGTATACACATGTACACATATAACTAATTATAATTACTTCATTTTTCCTTCTCTTTTATGATTTCTTACTCGCTATTTATTTTTGTGCTTTAATTATCTGTGTAGAGCTTCAAGTGTCTTTGTAGGAGGCATTTTTCCTATTAGGGTTGTAATCACTCTCCGTACAATACGGAGGCAGGCAGAGCGCAGGCAGGGGCTCAGGAGCTTTCCCTCATTGCTCTGCTAATGGCTGCAGCCCTCTTGCTCTAACCTTTCTCACTGCAGTTACCCAAGAGAATGAACCAAATGAGGCCTGCCTCCCTCACTCATGTTACTCTTTCCCTGCCAATTCCACGCATCTCCACTGTATAAATGGCAGGTGTTTAAAAACATTCCTTTCTTTTTTTTTTCTTTCCCCAGTTTGATTCCCTATCTTCTAGAAACTGGGGAAGTTTATCTTCCATTTTACACTCAACTTGGCCTGTCTTTTTTTTTTAATATATTTTATTGATTTTTTTACAGAGAGGAAGGGAGAGGGATAGAAAGTTAGAAACATCGATGAGAGAGAAACATCGATCAGCCACCTCCTGCACATCTCCTACTGGGGATGTGCCTGCAACCCAGGTACATGCCCTTGACTGGAATCGAACCTGGGACCTTTCATTCCGCAGGCCAACGCTCTATCCACTGAGCCAAACCAGTTTTGGCAACTTGGCCTGTCTTTTATTTGAGCAAATGATAAAGGTTCAAGATTTTCATGGAGTTTTGGAAAAGTTAGAGTACAGCACACACAAGGTATAATTTCGTAAATATTAGAGAAGATTTACTAGGAGCCCATAAGATTCCTCCAAAAGACATAGAGGATGAAGAGGGGAGGTGTCTTTAAAAAGCCATCACCTACAGACTGCTACAGTCTGGTCTACTAGAGCAATTTTTTACATATCAGGTAATATCTGAATGAAATGTACTGGATCTAGAAAATGTATTATGTTGCAATATATGACAATTCCTTAACATGAATTGTGGACATCTGCCTGTTTACTGTCCAAGGTAAGTACCCAAATCACCCCTGATATATAACATATACCTACTATGTAACTATTATAATATTTAGCTTAATATTTTAGATATTCTTGTTCCAAGAATATACACTTAACATTAATACTAATGTTTATTTATTGTGTTATGGTTAATGTTTGTATACACATGTATATATATCACTAATCATATCATACATACTGCTTAGATAAGACTACTGAATTAATAAAGGAAATATATTAATAAGGTTCTAACTATGCTTGAGAACAAAGAAAAAAATATAGAACAAAAAAAAATTTCTACATCAGTATGGCATGCTATGTTTTCATTTTCTCAGCTAATTTAGCTAACACTGTCTGATCTAAACATTTGGTACTGATTACTATAGCTAAGGGAAATCAGTTTTGTCATTTAAGACTCATCCATATCTCTAAGTTTCCTCTATGTGTATGAGCTGCAGGTGTAATTCACCCTTTGGTGTTAACATGATGAACTATTAGCTGAGCATGCACAACAAATAAAGTTGCATTTCTGAAAGTTCCCTTGGGAGGAAATATTGAGCCTTTAGTCAATTCCACTAGGGCTTCTTACATTTTTAGTAATTAAACGAAAGAGTTTGAAGATGGTATTTTCAGACCTATCCAGGATCAAACTTCAGAAGATTAAAAATCCAAAATGAAACCCTAGAGAGAATTATTTTCAGAATTAGAGACAAAGCTAGAGTAGATTTGAGTGTGCTATAGTTTGAAAGGGCTGCTACTTTTAGTGCTGTATCGTTGGAAATTACACTAGATTGGTGATGGGCAAAACGTTGTTTTGTTTTGTTTTTGCTATAAAATGACACTGATTCTTAAGGTGAGTTGTCCTCTCTGTATCTATGGGTTTTAGACATGGCAGGTGTCTTGCTGCAGTGAACCATGTACCTAAAGACACTTACAAGAAGGCCACATACAGAATAGGTAGTGGATATGTACTGGGGAAGTTGTAACAATTGCTTAATGCCAGCAGACATATCAGAGAAGCCAAGGAACATGACCTTCTGTTTTGACAGTGGGACGTTACTGGAATAAACAATGTACCTTGCAGTTACAGGGTCCAAAACAAGGGTCCTCATTTGCACTTCCTTCACCACTGCAGTTACAGGGTTTGCAGTCTGGGTAGCCAGTGTAGCCCTTGACACACCGATCACATCTCTGCCCTCCAAAGCCAGGTTTGCAATGACAGGACCCAGGTTCCAGACCTAAGAGAAGATGAGCCACATCTCAATTGTTTTTCTTAAAATTTTTAAAAAGTATATTTTATTGATTTCAGTATATTTTATTGATTTCAGAGAGGAGGGGAGAGAGAGAAAGAGATAGAAACATCAATGATGAGAGAGAATAATTGATCGGCTGCCTCCTGGACACCCCACACTGGGGATGAAGCCCACAACCTGGGCATGTGCCCTGACCTGGAATCGAACCATGAGCTCCTGGTTCATAGGTCGATGCTCAACCACTGAGCCATGCTAGCTGGGCCACATATCAACTTTTTAAGAAAAATATATAATTTAGCCCCTCCAGTTTTAATTATAGTAGCCTTTACAAGTCTATTTTCACACAAAAATAAAATTCATGATGTACATCCCAAAAGAACAGTAAAAAAAAACAAAGAATATAAGGTTTAATTAGAAGCTGGCTATAATTTGCACACATAGCATTTTCTAAGTATTTGTTTAAAATATTTAAGAAATTTTTAAAAAGATAAAATATCATAGAATCTACCAAAATTAAGGCTACAGAAAAACCACTGCAATGATCATGGGTGAATTTCCATAGCTCTTACCGTTGACACTAGATTAAGAATATGTAACGTGTGTATATCTGTTGACTCATAAGACCCTTCAGACAAACACAAAATGGAAAAGTACCTTCAGTGTAAAATTATGCTACTTAAAACAAAAATGTAACAACAACAACATAAGTACAATATCATATGGTACAACTGAGAAAAGACTACATGCATTCATGGGAATGGATATTTGAGGGATAAAAAATAGAGGAGGAAAGTGAGAATGGTTTAAATTTACAAAGCTGACAGGTGTCAGAACCACACCAATTTATCAATTAAATTCAGATGAGAGAATCTTACATACAACAAACACCAGAGTGAACCAACTGAATCCTAAAGTACATTAAAAGAATATTCAGTGGTGACCAAGATGATTTTATTATAAGTATGTTTAACATTAATACATTTATTTTAACTTACCATACCCATAGGTCAAATGGAAAAGAAGTCTGATAATTTCAATACAGGATGTAAAGGCATTCCAAAAAATTAATATTTACATCTCATGTTAAAGTCTTCAGACATTGAGACTATGTATAGAAGTACTCCATATAATAACAAATATCCATCTTAAACTTTGCTGCTGGAAATACTATGAATTAGATGTCTAACAACCCCTTCCTTTGTTCAGAACACTTGACAATGCAGTATAAAATTAAAGATAGATAGGTAGGTAGGTAGGTAGATACATAAATAGAAAGCAAGAAACGATTGTGCTGTTATGAAATAAACAGACCCCTCTTAGAGATTAGAAACTATAAAAAATAACATTCCAGCCATTATGTCAGTATCTTTCCTGGAGTTGACTGATTCTGATAAGCTAGAATGTGGAGTATGGTTTTATGAATCAAAGGACAAATTCTAGGTACTACTCAGGTTAGGAGGTCATAACAGAGAATTCCATATAAATTCAAAGCTCCTAAATGGGTAGATTAAAAAATATACACAATAGTATGCACACACAACATACACACTTATGAAACACACAAGAAAATAAGGCTCCAATGAATAGGAGCAGAAAAATAAAACTGCAGATTCAGACTGATATAGATAACAGAGTGCTACTAAGAGATTCAGAAGATAAAATATATTTAACATGTTTAAAGGTCTATACTGAATAACATGTGCATAATTATAATATAATTTTCTATTACTGTATTTCAATTTTTAAATTAAAAGAAATAACTATTGGTCTAGAGCCAATTATAACTGTGCAAGCTTGAAAACATACAAATGAAATTGACAGACATTGCCACATTTATTAGAAAATCAGTGGAGAGTGTAGGAAGGGTTTTTCTCTCAGCTTGCATGGTATGACCTCAAGAGATGGTGTCTAAATTTACTAGATAATGAAAGAGAGATTTAAGCCTTTTATTTAACACTAGGGGCCCAATGCACGAAATTCGTGCAAGGGGCTTGGCCCTCACAGTCCAGCTTCATCCGGAAGGTTGTCCGGGAGGACGTCTGGTCTAATTGGCAGATTATGCTTTTATTATTATAGATAATAAAGATTCCATAAAAGACATACAGAATAAAAATATATGAATAAAACATGTGGTGTGGATGACATTTCTTTGTCTTTGAAGATGAAGAGTCAATAGGCAATATTTAACAGTGAGTAAAAATACTGTTAAGAATATTAGGTAGATAGTGTTTGGAAGATAAATTCTTCCAAAAGAACTTACTAAGAGAAAAGGCTCAATGTGGTTAAATTTGGAAATGAGACTTGGAATGAATAGGTGGAAGAGGGCACTATTGATATTTATTTTATTCCTTTCCTTATTGTTAAATTTTTACCATATTATGTATGGTTTTCATAATAATAAAAAATATTTAATGCAAAGATCTTTATTAAAGCATTGGTTATAATAAATAAAAATTAGTAATAGTCTTAATATCTATATAACGTTGAATGGATACATTATGAGTATATATTATTGCACTCATAATTGTGTATTGCTCAGGTCCTAAAACTAAATTTCATAGAAACTTTTAATACATATCAGGGAAATCTCATTATGCAAAGTTAACACAAAAATGTTAATAACAACATCTGTGCTGAATTACCACTGCATTACATACTTATTTTTCTACTTTTTTATTTTTGATAACCCTTTAAACAATAATACACATTTTAAAATCAGGGGAGAAAGTTATGATATTACTGAAAATAATGTGAGTTAGTTGTAACTATAATAAGATAAGAGACCATAAAATGACCTTAATAATTCACTATCTGAATATTAAAATAATCATATTTTTAATCTTTTAGCATTTAAAACTATATGGCTTAAATTGATAATCCTACAGTTTTTTTTAAAGAAAGCAGTTAAGCTAAATTGTGCCAAAGAAACATTCCCAGTCTTTTAACTTGAAAGTCTTTGTAGGAAAAACCTATATTGTAGCCATAATCTATCTTAGTCTTTCAAAGAAGAGAAGTATTAAAAATATAAAGAAAATGTTCCATATATATTCTATGAATTTTCTACTTAACCTCTCCAGTGGCTCCTCAACCATTTACAACAAGGAGTTATTATACCACTTGATTCCTTAATGTTTGGAGTTCATCATGAACTTCAATCCTCAAAGAAAGTATTTGGGTTAAATTGGTGTCAGCCTCTTTCCCTTCATAAAATCAGGACTAATACTTTTTATGAACACTTTTATGTACACATTTTGTTTTCCATCTTATCTCTCCTAATCTCTCCCCATTATAGCATATACATCCTTCAATGAATGCTGTCATTTCATGATAAAAATGAAAGAAGCTACAAAACAGTCTAATAAATGACAAGACATAAAAAGTGACCTATGCCACTGATTTTTGATTAACAGAAGATGCATATGCATAAAGAAATATGTATGTACATATGTAATGCAAAGCAAATTATTCAACTCTAAAATTAATTATTGAGATGACTAAAAAACTGCTTCTTGGAGGGATATTTGAGAGGTATAAGAATAAATTTATTACATGAATGAAATTTACTGTAAAATATTCTCCTAAAAATCATATTTGGCTTTTAGTTGTCCTTTCACCCGAACAATGACTCTGTACGATGGCTCTCACCTGGGGGAGCATGTTTTACATCCTTGACACATACTTCACTTAAAGAACCAACTGGATCACAATGGCATGGCTGGCACGGTCTGGGATTATTTGGTGATACCTAACAAAAGCATTAAAATGCTTTTAATCAAGTGTAATAAAACACCAATATTTTAAGTTCAGCAAACTTTTAATGACAAATTAACTATTATAATACACAGTAATAAATTATATAGGGAAGATTATAATGTAAGAAATTACATTTACTATGTTTATAATTTCTAAAATTCATTTCTTCTAAGTGGATAAACAAAAGTAAAGAGGAAGCACAATAAACTCATATGTTTATTACTTAGATTTAATAATATCAAGATTAATTATTCAACAAGCTACCAAGATTCTGCTATGTAAGTTTCATCAGATCTTATCCTTTGCTGACGTTATTAAAGAATATCCCAAGTAAAGTGTATTTTAATCCCTACACATTTCACTATGCATCTCTTTCATTTATAACCACAGTATCATGATCACAAACAAAAATAATATTTGCTTAATATTCTCCAGATATATTCCTTAATAAAACCTTCCTAATTGTTTTATTTTTAAATTACAATATAGTTCAAAATTAGTGATATCCCCCAATCTTGACATAAGCAGACACTTTATAAGAGAAGATATAGGAATAGCCAATTAACACTTAAAATGGAAATTAAATTTGTAGTGAGATCTGCTATGAATTCACAATAGATCTGCTGTGGGACTAAGCATTGGTGGGGATGGTTTAGTGATGGCTAATATCCACATGCCACATCCACTACACCCATTTCCGCTGAAAGAGCTAATTTTAAAAGATAGCACCAAATATTAAGGGATGATATGGAAGACCTGGAACTTCCATACATTTTTGGTGAACATGTACAATGTTATTACTAATTTGGCAAAATGTTGGCAGTTTCTTATAAAGTAAAACACATACCTATTCTGTGAAACAAGCATCTTTTTGTAGATATTTACACAGGGTAAAAAAAGCATGAACACAAAGATACATATAAAATAGTTTTATATTAGCTAACCTAAAACTGGAAATGACCCAAATATTCACCAACAGGGGGATGGATTAAAAATTATTGTACATTTATGCAAATGAACACTATCTAGCAATTTTTTAAAAATTATTAGTTGTGCACATAACATGAATAAATCTTAAAGTGTTATGTTGCATGAATGAAGAAGGACACACAAGTGTATCTACTTTGTGATTTTATTTTTATGACATTCATTAAGATGGAAAATTAATTTGTGTTCTAAAAATAAGAATAAAAATTAGAGTTTGTCTGGGGGTGGGATTGAAATATGGCACACTTTCTGAAGAGATAGAAATGCTTTATATTTTATCTTCAAATATTTATATGTTTCCATTATGAAATGTTTCAGTCATCTTTAAGAATTTGAAGTTATCAAAATTATTTTTCTATATAGTACACCTTTGTATGAAAAAAATAACACTTCATAAAAAAAGCATACTTTACCCCTTTGGCTCTGAAGAAACCATCAATACATGTCTCACAGTTTATACCAGCAGTGTTTTGAGAACAATTGAGGCACACACCACCTCCAATGTATTTTCCATGTATATTTAAACTCAAATTTCTTCTGGCAACATTTTCATCATAATAGCATTCTTCAGCCTTCCCATGACAATTGCATGCTGCATTAAGAAAACAATTCATAAATATTGTTTTCCAGTTTCAGAGAGAATTAAATATCATTCTCTATTATATAATATATTTTATACTATATGAGGAAATATATGTATTATGCATATAATCAATATGTCCTTACATTGATTTCCACATACATACGTGTGTGTGTGTGTGTGTGTGTGTGTGTGTGTGTGTGTGTGTATGCCCAATCTTATTTTTCCACTAGAGGGCACATTTCAATACTGCTCTAAACCGTTTCATTTTACCAACAGTGAATATCATAGCTCTTTCTCTATTAGCACATGATTCCTCTAATGTTATTTCTTAAAAGGCAGTCAATCAGGCCACTACTAATGGGCAGTTAATTGTTTCCAGATTCCGCCTATATAAATAACGCTGGTACACACTAGAGGACTCAGAGGTGGGGGTAAGAGTAGTGTTCTAATGTCAGGCTGCTTCACATTTGCCAGCTGAGTAAGAAAATGCAAGCCTCAGTACCATTGCAGTACTTATCTGTTATGGTTGCTTTAAGATTGTACAATGCCTGAGCCACAGTCACTACGAAAGTCCATAAATGTGAGAAGTAGAGTGAGCAATTGTATACTAATGGCAAGGATTATGATCATATGCCCTGAACAGCTTTATGAGTATATCTATAGGCTGGATTCCTACTACAAGTATAAATTCTAATCAAAGAACACACAAAATTTTAATGAGCTTGAAAAATTCTCCTCCAACAAATCTGTGTCAAATTATTCTCTATCCAATAGATATAATAAAACTATTTTCCCATAAACCTCACCAACACTGCATATTAGCAAATATTTTAATCCAGTTTCTGCACATAGTAAGCATTCAACCATTTGTTGAGTGGAAGAATGAACATTTTGAAAAGTTAGTGTATTTTCATTGTTATAATTGGTACTTCCTTAATTATGAGTAAATGTGATGATCTTTTTATATGGTTGTAAGTCATTTTCCTGAGAAATGTCTTTTTTCATTTTTCTCATTTTTAACAGTTTAGTGGCATCTATACTAATAAAAGGGTAATATGCTAATTAGACCGGGTTGACTAGACATCTTCCGGTTGTCTGGTCCTCCTTCTGAACAAAGCCACGGTGGCAGGGACCGAGGCAGTGGCGATTAGGGGTGATCAGGCCAGCAGGATAGGGCAGTTAGGGGTGATCAGGCCAGCAGGGGAGGGCAGTTAGGGGTGATCAGGCAGGCAGGCAGGTGAGCGGTTAGGAGCCAGCAGTCCCGGATTGCGAGAGGGATCCCCTGAGGGGTCCCAGATTGGAGAGAGTGTAGGCCGGGCTGAGGGACTCCCCCCACCCCCAGTGCACAAATTTTGTGCACCAGGCCTCTAGTTTTATTATAACTAGGCAAGATCTCATAATATAGCAAAGACATTATCTCCTTGTTGTGTTTGTTGCCAATGCATTCCTAGGCTGTTGACTTTTGATTTAGAATATAGCATTTTTGTTATATTGATGGAGAGTTTTCAAAGTTTATTCTAGAAAACATGTAGTAATAAATATACATCAGTAGGCATTAAAAAGTTTTATATCTTTAGGATAATGCACAATTCTTTAAAATCTTGTAAAAATATATTGCAGGAAACAATCAGGATTTCTGCTATCAATATAAGTAGAGGGAAATAAAGAGTAATGCACATTTATTCTCACACTATCTGGAATTAGTGCTACTAAGAGTGTTTATAACCATGAACTAATGTGTAACACACAAGGCTGGAGCAGTGGTCATTTTCACAGTTCATGCAGAGAGGGCCCTCTTCCTACAGCCCTGGTTGCTGTTTAAAGGCCGTGCCTGCACAGCGCAGAGGACATGGATAGCACCTACTTGCAAAGAGCCATTTTTGTTCTGCCATCAGTAGTTTGCTATTTCACAGAATGCCCAAGAGACAAAACTGAAACGGCCCTTTAGTACAGGCTTAGCAATATAATAAATATTCTTTGCTCTTTAGAGATATATCATGCCTTAAATAAACTAGACTGATGAAGGTCTAAATTGAATTCAAATGAATTAAAAGGTGATTATTCTTCTTATAGAAGGATTTGTCATGTCATGAAAAGGTTTTTCTAAATATTAAGGTGACTGGAACACAATGCAACTTGGAAAAGAACATTTTCATATAAGTTTTTAGGGATGTATACATTGCCCAAAGCTTGATTTATGTAAGGTTTTATGGTTAAGACCCCTATCTTTAAGTTAGGTTTTAAAAAATCCATTTATTTTTTCTATTTGGAAATACAACTTCTCATTTGTCCCATAAAGGAAGATAAAACTGTTTTATAATTGCACTATTTTAAAAAAATGTGTCTAGTAGCAAGTAGAAAACTCCTTTCACCTTGCTTTGCCCATCCCTGTTGCTAACAAGTTTGACCTAACCTTTTTGTTTCCTTGTCTAAACAAATACACACAAGTGGAGAGTAGTAAAGGGTTTCTAGATGGAACGTCAGGAATGACCAGTCCTTATGACATGCACTGCAGCTGCTAACCAGCCCGAACCAGGCCCCGATTGGCATCCCCCAACTGCCTGCGGCCCCTCCCCCTGACCGGCCCTACCCCCAATTGGCCCCCCCACCCTGATCAGGGATGGGGCCGGCCAGCCAACTGCCCATGGCCCTTCCCCTCTGACAGCCAGCCCTCCCTACCCCCCCCCATAGGCCTCGATCACCAGCCAGCCTGAGGGACCCCACCCATGCACGAATTTGTGCACCGGCCTCTAGTGTAATTATGACTGTGTGAAAGGATATCAGAGACATCAGGGAGAATCACAGATCAAAAAGCAAAAAACGTGAGTGCAGAAAAATGAAGGGACTCCAGACATGCATGGAGAGCATATACAGAATCTTAAACTGAAAAAAAAAGTATTTTAAGGTTGGGAATATTTTGTGATTAAAGTTTGCTATGATTCAATGGTTTAAAGATCTACCATGGCTAATGACAATAGACATATACTATGCTTTTATCTATTTATCATAATCCTCACATAGTGATAAATCCATCGGTGTTTGGTAAATATTTACCAATAAAACAAAACAACAAAAAACACCACAAAAAGCTGAGTAACCGAAATAGCAGGGTAAAAGAGATTACCAGTTATTGCCTTGGATAAAACATGGAAACTGGAAACAGTGCTTCCCTAAAATCGCCACATGCTTATATGACCTATGTCCCAGACAAGGAAGAGTTACACATGCTGTTGGCTTCTCGGGAACATACCTTCACATTCGCTTTTAGTCAGAAAAGTCCCGGCCCGCCAGGGCTTCTGATGGAATCCTGGACAGCACTGGTCACAGCTGTCACCACACGTATTGTGCTCACATTCACAGCGGGATTTCTAGTCAAAAAGGGGGGAAACATGCTTTCAGCTGCTTTTGGAACCATAAATGAAAGGTTTTTCCTGCAAGGTAGAATGAAGAGAGAACTTCCAGACTATGGACCAAAATATAACGTCCTGTCAGTCTTGGAAGGAAGAGGTGCTCATCTTGGAAGCAGGTATTTGATGGGCACCAGATTCCGGAGGTCCAGGCTAGTTCTGGGATCACGGGGCTTCAGCTTAGAAGAGAGAGAAGAGAGTAGAGGTCCAATTGGGAACAATCTTGGGCCTAAGACTAAGATCCCTTCTTCTTTGAATTTAAGGCTTCCCTCAGAGTATTGTTAACATTTGGGAGTGTGGACACAGGGAGAGAGTTGCTCCCTAGGCACTGAAAGGCATAATTATAATAGAAATCAAATGTCCCAGCATGTCCCACGTGTGCGCACGCGCGCACACACACACACACACACACACACACACACACACAGTCCTGTCTGTGTGCTCTGAGTACAGTCTCTTTTTTTAAAAAAGTATTGAATTGCCCTAGCCGGTTTGGATCAGTGAATAGAACGTCAGTCTGAGGATTGAAGGGTCCTGGGTTCAATTCTGGCCAAGGGCACGTGCCCAGGTTGCAGGCTCGATCCTCAGTAGGAGACATGTAGGAGGCAGCCAATCAATGATTCTCATCATTGATGTTTCTAACTCTCTCTCCCTCTTGCTTCCTCTTTGAAATCAATAAAAATATATTTTAAAAATTATTGAATTTATTGGGGTGACTAACTTCAGGTGTACAATTCTACAATCATCTGTATGTTATATTGTGTGTTTACAACCCCAAGTCAAGTCTCCTTCCATCACCATTTATCTCTTCCTTTACCGTCTTCTACCTACCCGCCGCCCCCTTTCCTCTGGTAATCACCATACTGTTGTCTGTGTCTATGAGGTTGTTTTCTTTGCTTAATCCCTTCACCTTTTTCACTCAGCATTCCAACCCCTATCTCCTATGACAGCTGTCAGTCTGTTCTCTGTATCTATGAGTATATTTCTATTTTGTTTGTTAGTTTATTGAGTACAGTCTTCATTCATGGCATGGAACTGACCCTCCAAGGCTGCCTTGTGGGCTCCCAAAGCTTGGGAAACACTGCTCATTGTGACATCGAATAGACACACACCCTTCTAAAAGCAGCACCTCTAACATGCCCAGATAAATGTACCAGGGCATTTGAACCTCCCCTCGGAAGTAACATTATGATGCATTAGTCAGAAAAATGGCTTTTAGAGAAATGCCATTTGTATTACAATTTTAGTAGGAGAAAAAAAAATCTATGCATAGGTAGCTATGTTCACCAATCTTACTATTCAATATATTTCTTCCATATACTATACAACAAATGATTTTGTATTTCGCCAGTTTGGTTATGACTGAGAAGAAAGATGCTCATTCATCTTCCTTTTAGTTTATATTCACTTAATATATTGTCATTAATGAAAAATTTGACCCAAAAGCATGGCAGCATTTTCTGGCCTAGCAATTTCAATTCTCTCCTGAATACTCTCTTCCACGCCCCTCCTTATTGCCCCTGCCCCATCTCAGTCTCCTGTTCCATGCCATTTATATTCACTTCCATGGACATTTTTCATTTGTTTGCATTAACTTTTTTGATGAAAATTTTTGAAAGAAATGGTCCGGTTGATTGATGGCAGGCATTCTCCAAAGCTAAATCATATTGTAGGCTGTCATAGCTAAAGAGGTTTCAAAATAGAAAGACCTGTTTGGAGGCCCCCCCCTTTTTTTTGGAGGGGAGAAAAACTAATCTGGTTTCTGATACAGTGATGGCTGCTTTCAAAGTCTATCCTCCTAACCACCAGCTCTATTTCCCTCTGGCACAGCTTCCTGTTACACTGTCTAAGCCGAGACCTGACACCCGCTCACAGGGTCCCTCTCAGCAAAGCCTCTTGCGAAACATTCACAGTTCAGAGCTTCGTTTTGCCTAAGCATCCTATAAATATACATACATTTGTCACTGGATCAAGTGGACAAGCCCTGGCATGACCGAAGCAGATGCACATCCCTCCAACCGAAATATCCTTGACCGAGTAGTAATACTGCAAAAAGCAATCAGAGAGAAATCCTGTAAAGAAGACTGCAAGGTGAAAGTAACAGAAGGGAACCTGCAATTAAAAACTTTCCTTTCTACTTTTATCCTTAGTTTGAAGCACACGGTGTTTCTCTGGGACAACTGAGGGCTAACAATAGCCCAGAGAAAGAACGCCTCTAATTTATGTTGGGTGGGCATTTTAGAAATCTTTCCCACAGGCAGTACAAAGTCCATGCTGAAGCATCTGTTGTTGAGGGCAAGTTGTTATAATTCTTCATTAAAATTGTTTTAGTTTCTTGCAAGAAAACCTCTTTTATTGTCATTAGAGAAACCTCAGTATCCATGAACCATATGTAGACTGTTTTATTTGATGAATTTGAAAAGAATCAGCAAATTTAGGGGAATGTACTCATAACAATACGTTTCTTAAACAGAAGGAAGTGAAATGGGACTAGCTGCAGGAAGGACCTAACATAATGTGAAGGGTAAACTAGATGGGCAGACCACTCGCCTCTGTTCATTATGATGTTAACAAGCCCATGCAATTATTTCCCTGTCTAAAGTTAAGATAGGGCTATGTTCCTAAATCTACCCAGCTTTTCAAAGACTATGTATAATTATAGAACTGAATTATGTTTTAAATTTTAATTAATATGTATGAAACATTTTATAATCGAGAGTACTTCACATTATCATATGCAATCCAAATAACCATCGCATTGGCGATGCTTCTATTATTCTAATCATTCACATTAAAAAAAAAAAGATTTAGAGAAAATAAGTAGGTAAACAAAAATCTGAATTCCCTGACGACAAAGTTCCCTTTCCATCTACTTTTTTTGTTTGTTTTTGTTGTTTATACATAGTGTCTTTTATAATTTTTGTTGCATCACCTCACTTGATATACCCGAACTTCGAATTTATGAAACTTGTTAGGAAATTTAGGTAAAAAGTCTGCTTTTCACTAACCTCATCACATAATAATATAGATACAAATAGGGATATTTGCTTGTAAAGCTGATTCAGTAGTTTTTGTAGATGCTTTTAAATTGGGAAATCTGTTTTAAATGTAAATATATAATGTTTCATTTTTGAGTCATTGAAAGGAGCTAAAATTCAATATCCCTTTTTATATATTTAAATTTACATGTAGTGTTTACTTAACTTTACTTTAAAAAAACATATAAATGTTGAATTTCACTCCTCTATTTTAAAGGCTCATGTCCAATGAATTCTAAATAATAGATGGGCACCCCAATCTCTACTTTGCCTTCTCAAAAGATGATAAAAGAAACACATTTATTCCCATTGATTTTTCCCCCTCTGATAGATATACTGTCAAGAAAGATTAAATTTCCCTTCAAAATTATTTAGTCTTTCTCAGTACATATTTTTAAGTCATGCTGAAATTAAAATTAAAAGGGATATTATAAAACAAGAATCTAACATCACCATAAAATAATCATTACTTCTGAATAAGATAATTTACAATAGGCTGATGTATAATCCATGGTAAAATTATTTTAGGTTTAAAAAATACCTAAACCTAACACAAGAAACATGTGTTGTATGAGAATAACAAAACCTTAAAAGTTATTTTATGATGGAGAGATTTGGGAAGGGTAAATTAAGTAATGAGAAGAGAAAATTTATGAAGGGTATTCATGAACCAATATTCAATATTCAGCCTAATGGTTAAGCAATTGTTGGCAATAGTCTGACCTTAGGAAGATCATTTTAGAACTAAGAGTTTGTCCCACAATTTTAGTTTCTTCTACAATGCTCCATTTACCTTTGCTTCTGGTCACACAGTAGATATTCTCTTAGCATGGATTTATAGCTGAATTGCCCCTCTCGGTAATAATGTCTTGGTTATGTATCAGCGTGTAGGGGAGGTGACATAATCCAGTGCATGTGGCAGGGGATAGATAGGAGGAAGCACAGTTACAGCTCCTAGCAACCTCCACTGATCATATATGTCATAGTCACATAAATTCCAGTTTAACACTGGAAAACAGCAATTTTATTAGCTCCTGTTGTCAAAGATCTTTTGAAAGAATGCTATAAGCATTTTTTTCTGATATCCTATCAGGAAGGAAAATAAAACAATATATAAAATCAGTTTTTCCCTACAGTAGTGATTTTTAAAACTATGGCTTTTGATTTATTAATAAAGCATAAAACTAAATTATTTAATTGGACAAAATGGTGCACAGACCAGCAGCATTGACATTACTGGGAACTTGATAGAAATGCAGTTTCTCAACTCAGCCCTAGACCCCCTAAATTTTCACAATATCAACAGTTGCTTCTGTGCATGTTAAGGTTTATGATTTATTGCAGTGTGTGTATGTGTGTGTGTGTGTGTATGTGTGTATTAGTCATGTTATAAAATGTATTTCTTAGTGTTGATTGCAGCCAAAAATGTTTCCATTTCTTACAGTAACTCCCCAAAGCCAATTATAATAGTGCTGATCACCCAAAGTGACAAAACTTAGTTCTCAAAAATCAGAATATGAACTGGCATTATGATCTTCATTTTGCAAAAGAGGGGATCAAAGTTTAAAAATGTTAAAAACTTTGATAAATGTTACACATCTAACAAGTAGCTGAGCTTAGATTTGAACAAAAGGCCTACCAAATTTTAAAGTCTTTGATAACCACTGCTACAAATCATGGAAAGATATATTTTAAAATTATTTAACAGAAGATTAAAAAGAAGGTTGCAATATCATTCACAGCCTACAATATGGTCCATCATAACTTACCCTTCGTGTGACAATGGGGTCAATTTCCCTTGGGTCTTTGTGAGCAAACATCATCAAATCGGCATTCAAGGTGCGGATCCTCTGAAACCGCAGGCGAATATAGCGGGCAGAGGTGAATTCTAGCAGTTCAGGAGAAGGGTCATCCGCACTTGGTCTCCCGTTGATCAAAGAGATGTGAATCTACACAATGTGGAAAAAAAATTAACAATTAAGCTCACCAAATACTGAATATCTGGTTTTGTTTTGTTTTTCTTTTGGAAAATCAAGATAAGCTCTCTACTCCTAATTAATTAGGCAGATGCAGCTTCATGTTTACTGAAATAAAGTAATTGGGGGATTTTATGGACCTTTTAATACATGTATATGCAATATATTTGTTTATATTTTAGGTGTTCTCTATATATTGCAATTACCCATAATCCTCTATTCCGAGGCATTGCATCTACTTGGCTTTCTTAGGGGTTCCGTAAATTTTTAAATCACTAATCTTTATCTGAAAATTATTGTGTCCTGAAATTATTTAAGAATCTGGTACACAGTGGAAAACCAAAAAAACTTGGTTTTTAAAAAAAAGCTACAAAATAGACAAAAACAGAAACTCATCAAGTACTTAAAATCATTCTAAAGTTGAAAGTATCTATTTAGAGCCTTAGCATATAGAGAGCAAAGAAATGACACACTGCAAGGAAAACTAGACAAATCTACAATCATAGTAAGAGATTTCAATCAGTTGTTCATTTGTTGTTGATTTTTTTAGTAACTAGATCAATAAAATCAGATGTATAACCCAGTCTATGACAATACATGAAAACCTGATTGGAATGGTAGATTTGTTAGGAAAATAATTTAGCACAATTGACACTTAAAAAAAAATCTAATAAAATCAAAATAGAGAAATTGCAAAGAAACTATCCTTCAAAGATGCATGAATCCCACATGCTCTCACAAGCATTTCACAAGAGCAGAACATTTTAATGAGAAATAAACCAGTTTGGTAAGATAAAAAGAACTCCTATTACAGATAAAGGAATTCTTTGCCCTCATACCTAAAGAACTCCTATAAACCAACAAGAAAAAGACCAACAACGTAACACAAAAAGCAGAGAAAAGATACAAGGGAACAATTCAAGGAAATTAAAAATGGCTGTTAAACTTTTGATAAGATAGTGAACCTCACCCATTATTTAAAACCACAATAATAAACTTTTTCCATTTTTTCAGATGGTCAAAACCCCAAAATATTGATAATACTCTCTGATGGCAAGACTGAAGAGGTATAAGCATTTTCATACTCTTACAGGCGTGAGTGCAAAATGACATAAAACCATATGAAAGTGAGTTTATCAATAATTATCAAAATAACAAATGCAGCTCAGCCATCGAAGCTCAGTGGTTGAGTGTAGACCTATGAACCAGGAGGTCATCGTTCGATTCCCGTTCAGGACATATGCCAGGGTTGCCAGCTCTATCCCCAGTGTGGGGCCTGCAGGAGGCAGCCAATCAATGATTCTCTCTGATCACTGATGTTCTCTCTCTCTCTCTCTCTCTCTCTCTCTCTCTCCCCCTTCCTCTCTGAAATCAATAAAAATATATTTTTAAAAAAATTACAAATGCATACAATTTTTAATCTAATATCCATCAATGTGCAACTGGTTAAATAAATAATATATCTACCTCCTGAATTATTGCACCATAAAAAAGAATGAGGCAACTCAATATACTAATAGGAAAAAGTACTTTCACTTTTTGTACTTTGTAAATGCATTATTACCTATGCAATAAATTACATCAAATCAAACTTTTTAAATAAAATTAATTGAGTGGTAGGTTTTGGACTGAATCACCCCCTCACCCCTACCCCACCCCCAAGCATGTGCATGCATGCACAGGAGGCTAAAGAGACAGAAATGCAAGAAGAAAGGAGTCTTGTGCTGGGCCGGAAGCTGTCCAGAAACATGGCAGTCCATGCATGTACTGGGAAATTGTGACTTGAGGTCATCACTGGAATTTTCACCCACTTTTGCAAGATCATATATCATGTGTGTTATTACATTTTTTGACAGGAGAGGCAATGGTATGTGTTTCCATTCTGAACATCCTGCATTTAGATTAATCTCCGAGAACATTTACAAACTGACTGCCAATAAACTACTGAGTCACTAGAGACATAAATATAGCAGACTCTGAGATGAGAAACTAATTCTGATGTCACAAAGCATAAGCTCAAAATGCCTCATGATAAAAATATGAAATGTCCCAGCTAATTGAGTCTACCTTGGCTACATAGTAAAGAATAAATTCATTTACTACATTTGAAGATGATAGAATTCAAGATCTGCTAAATATACTGAATCTGAAAATACTGGATACTTTCTCTCTAACGTAAAAAAAAATCTAAAAGAGTAAAGTGGATCTTGTATATTCCACATTTCTGGCATCCAGTGGGTAAACCAGAAATGTGTTTAAGTAGTCTCTATTACTTAAGAAGGTATCAATTAAATGTTAAAAGGATGAATAAAAAGATACATGAAGCAATTAAATTAGTTCCCCTTAGAGATTAATTTTGGCATCCGAAAAATCACCAGTGCCCTTGAATTCATGCTTAATTTCTGTCTCATCAAGCTCTCCCTTGAGTGCTCCTAAAAATGCTGTTTGAAAGAAAGGAGGAAATCACTGCATGTCTAGGATTAAAGTTTCTGAAAATTATTAAGGTTTATTTGGTGTTTATCCTATGGTGAACCATTATTTGTGGTTATACATAAAATCAGTAAGTTCCTCTTTGAAACTCACGGGAAATTTAAAATGAATGGTGTACATGTTCTCATTTAAGTTAATAAACCATATGATAGCCACATAAAGGACTCAGCAAAAGAACACTTCTCACAGCTTTGGTATTTTCATCGAGCTACTCTGCCAAGAGAGCTTGTGAGTGTAGTTAGTCCCAAGCTGTTTTTGGATTATAAAACCAGCCAGCTGTTTGGCCATGTTGTGAGCAGCTTCATTCCATCATTTTTTTTCTTTTCTTTTTTCACTCCCCTTCAAAATAAATCATAATATTGGCTAGGATATTTCCACTGACACAACGCTGTGTAATTCCGAGTCCTCTGGATAGCTTAGCATACTTCCTGGTTTCCTGTGGGGTGACAACTGGAGGGTGTCTAACTTCAAAAAGATGAAAAGTGTCAGTCCTCAAGACCACCACTGCCTTGCTGTGAGGCTGTGGGAAGTCCGTGGCAGTCTAGAATCTTCTGAAATGAGTTCTATTACAGACATGTTGGTGGGTGTATGTTCATGCTGTCAAAGGAATTCATTCCAACTGAAAATATCAGCCTGATTAACAAACAGTCTTGTAGAGTTTGAAATTACACTCTTCTTTGAAATCAGTTTTGCAGAAAAATAAAGAGGAAAAATACCTAATGAGTTTATGACCAAATGACCAAATCAATATTGCACTCTATTCACCCAAATAATTCTGTTTTTATTAGTATAAGCATACTACATAAATCATGTCCCAACTGCAGATGGAGAAACATTTGTGACTCTATAGCGTTTTTACTTCTATAATTAGAATACAATTTAAAAATGGTTTACGCAGCAAATAATCAAATTTCTAGTATGAATAATTGTCCCTTATGATGTTTTTCTAATTATATTAATACAACTGTTTCAGATTTCTAAAACAGCTATACTCCTAATACCCTACACAATGATACAAATTTTTTGAGTGGGTGCATAGATGGGAGAATGTAGGCTGCTTAAAAATCATTAATAAGTATTAGAAATTTTGAACTGAGTAGTGGAAGTAGATGGAGTTGACAATGTATGTGTAGTGTGCTCCCTTAGAGGATTTTAAAATCCCATTTGAATTTTTAATCTCTAAATTTTCTAATTAGAAATGGAGAACGACTTATAAGTAAGTTGTCTCCAGGAGATAAGACAATAAAATCCAGATATGTAGGTGCAGCCAAGTAATAGATAGGTGTATATGTAAATGAGTGATCAAGACTTGTGGAAGAGAACCAAGATGGCGGCATATGGTATAAACCTGTGCGTGCTGCTTCCCACAACACTGAAATTACAACTATAAGACAAAACAGCTATCATTCAGAACCACAGGAAAGCTGGCCGAGTGGAAGTTCTACAACTAGAAGGAAAGAAAGAAGCGCATTGAGACCAGATAGGAGGTGCAGACGCACCAAGAACAGAGATATGAAGGCGTGCGCGAGGCGGCTGCACCTTGGTGCGCGGTTTTTTTCAATCGGAAGGGGATACAAGTTCTCTAACTCAGTGAGCTCGTTTAAGGCGAGATTCTGAGGTCCCAGACTCCTACATGGAGAAACTGGACTGTCTTGCAGCGGTTTGGAAAGGAGCTTTCTCACAGAGCTGCTTGCAGGGATCATTGCTGCTGTAGGGGCGCGGGACTGCAGAGAGCAGAGTCGCAGAGACAGGAGGAGTTGTGGACACGCTGAGGACAGTCGCTCCGTCCTGGTGATTCTCTGAGACCCTGCCCCACTCAATGTACATCCCCTCCCAAGCTGTGCTCAGTGGTGCAAAGGAATCACCTTGGCTTTTACAGCCTAATCTAACTGCAGCTGGGTTAGAGAGCTCCAAACCTTCCAAATTCCAGACAAAGAGAAATCTGCTGATATCGCTGTAGCTCCTGCTGGGTGGACTCACACAGTGGTTGACTTGGAGATCCAGGAGCCAGGGTACCCCTGGTCAGATACCAGATTTTAACTCCTCACATCCATAAGGGACACACTCAAGAGGCAGACTCAGTGAGCACCAAAGCCCCACTGAAGCAAGTCCTGCCCCATAAGGGTGTCTCCAGCACAGCAGTTCTTCTTATAGACACAGTGGGTCCTCGCAGTCAGCCAAAAATGCAAAGACAAAGAAACATGTCACAAATGAAAGAAATGGAGGAAAGCAAACTAATGGAGGACATAGAATTCAGAACCACAGTTATAAGATTATTCAAGAATCTTCTATGAACCTCCGAGGAACAGAGAGACCTTCAAGGATCTAAATAAGAATGACAAAAAAAAAAAATGGAAAAGGACCAGTCAGAAATTAAACATACACTGACTGAAATAAAGAATAATATGCAGAGATCCAACAGCAGACGAGAGGATCCCAAGAATCAAGTCAAAGATTTGAAATATGAAGAAGTAAAAAACATCCAACCGGAAAAGCAAAACGAAAAAAGAATCCAAAAATATGAAGATAGTGTAAGGAGCCTCTGGGACAACTTCAAACATACCAACATCCGAATTATCAGGGTGCCAGAAGAAGAAAGAGAGCAAGATACTGAAAGCCTATTAGAAGAAATCATGACAGAAAACTTCCCCTACCTGATGAAAGAAATAGACTTACAAGTCCAGGAAGTGAAGAAAACCCCAAACGAGAGGAATCCAAAGAGGACCACACCAAGACACATCATAATTAAAATGCCAAGGGCTAAAGACAAAGAGAGAATCTTAAAAGCAGAAAGAGAAAACCAGTTAGTTACCTACAAGGGAGTACCCATACGACTGTCAGCTGATTTCTCAACAGAAACCATGCAGGCCAGAAGGGAGTGGCAAGAAATATTCAAAGTGATGAATAGCAAGAGCCTACAACCAAGATTACTCCACCCAGCAAAGCTATCATGTAGAAATGAAGGTCAGATAAAGAGCTTCACAGACAAGAAAAAGCTAAAGGAGTTCATCACCACCAAACCAGGATTATATGAAATGCTGAAGGATATTCTTTAAGAAGAGGAAGAAGAAAAAGGTAAAGATAAAATCTATGAACAATAAAGTGACAACAAATAAATACCTATCAACAAGTGAACCTAAAAATTAAGTCAGAATAAACTGGTGAATATAATAGAAGCAGGGGCATAGAAAGGGAGTGAACTGACAATTCTTGGGGGGAAGGGAGTGTGGGGAGTACGGGAAGAGATTGGACAAAAATCCTATACCTATGGATGAGGACAGTGGCGGAGGGTAAGGGCATGGAGTGGGGTAGGAACCAGGTGGAGGTGAGCTATGGGGGGAAAAAAGAGGAACATCTGTAATAATCTGAACAATAAAGATTTATTAATTAAAAAAAAAGATTTGTGGGAATCTCTTAAATACAATCATGGTTAATATGATATTATTTCAGAGATGGAGAGTAACTTTGAAAAATGAGCCAAATAACTTTTATTTCACTATGTGTGAAAAGGAAAAAAATCAAATATTTGGAGAAAGGGGGTAAGTTGTATGAATCTTAAGAAAAGGGGACAACACAACAATTTGTCATTGTGTTTCTAGCACAGCACAAAGGCTCTGGAGCTGGCTATATATCACCAACAGGAACCCTCAAATTATGACTATTTAGTCCTCACCATATCTGATCTACTAGCAGCATTTGAAACAACTGAACACTCCATTCACTTCCAGGACTCCACACTGTCCTTGTTTTCTCCAGCTATCTCCTTCACTACTTAACACCCTTTCTCCTCTCTAACTCTAATATTGGAGTGCCATGTTGTTCAGTCTTTGGTCTTCTCTTCTGTTCTATTTATGCTTACTCACTTAGTGATATCATCAACGCTCACAGCTTTAAATACCATCTATACTTACGTCTCCCACATCTATGTCTTCAGGCCCGATCTCTCCTCTGAAGGTCAGAAGGCAGAAACCAACTGCCTTCTCGCCTACATTTATTTGCCTACCTAATAAGTATTTCAAATGTAGATCTCAAATTGAGTTCCTGCTTTTCATCCCAACAGTCTTCCAATTTCACTAAATAATTTCATTCTTTCAGCTACTCAACAACTTTAATTCATCTCAACTGTTTTTGTTTTCTTTATTCCTATGTCCGAAATGTCTGAAAATCTTATTGGCTTTACCTTCAGAATATATCCAGCATCTAAACACTTCTCTAAAACCATCTTAGTCCAAGCTTTCACATCCTCTGCCTGGGTACTACAATAGGATCAGAACAGGTCTTTATGTTACCACACCTAACTCCCTATGGTCTACTAGTAATATAGCAGATTTAAAAAAAAATTAGTAAATGTTTCCATCAATTTAGTCCCAGTATTCCTTAAAATAAAAATCACAAGTTTAATATTAATGATTTAAAATATTGGACACCAAAAAAGCCAACTTTCACTCATGCTGCAAGTTGGTCTATGTTCTTTTACTTCTGCTTGCCAGATGATCTTTAGTAATTTCTGCAAAGAGATTCCTTGTCAATAGATTATATGGAAAAGTTTTAAAAGATGGCCAGCAGCTTTTTGAAAATAGTGTGAACCATAGCAAAAGAGGTCCATTCCAACTCAAGTGTGTGTTACATGCCGTTGGGTTGGCTCTGACTCCTGGTGGCCCTATGAATAAGTGAGGTCCACAATGTAGACCCAGGCCTATGGCTGCTTTTACAGACTCGATTCATCTCATATGTTGTCTTTCTCTTTTCCTGTTGCCTTCAATTTGCCCCAGAATTCTTGTTTTTTCCAAAGAACCCTGCCTTCTCATGAGGTGCCCAAGCAGGACAGCTTCAGTTTTGTAATTTTTGTCTCTAGCAAAATTTCAGGTTAAATTTTCTTTAAGACATACTTGTTCATCTCCTGGTAATCCAGGGTATCCATAGAGCTCCAACATCATATTTCAGAAGAATCTTTTTTTCCCTTCTTCAATGTCCAAATTTTGCATCTGTACATAGGAATTGGGAATACAAGAGCGTGGATGATCTCTAAAGACACATTTTCGCTCTTGGTGATCTTTCCTAGTTCTTTCACTGCTGAGTATCTGTCATCTCTCTATCTCTTGGCTGCAGCATTCATTTAAATTGATGACCAAATCCAGTTAAGCAAAATCTTTAACAATTTTGATATCTTCATTGCCTTTATTAAAGTTGCATATTTCTTCTGCAGTCATGTTTTTTGTTTTTTTGATGTCCAAATGCCGTCCTGCTTTGGCACTTTTCTCTTTCCTCATTTCAAATCTTTGCTACTTTCTTCCAACATGAGCCCCATGCCATAATCACATTCATTATTAGCTACTGCACAAAGTCATCATTTTTTTTTAATGAAAGCAAAAGCTTTTAGTCTCCTCTCATCATTTGGTGCCTCAACAATCAACTTGAAAATTCTCTTGAGGTCAGTATCTATTTCACAGAGTGCTCTAAATATTACTTATAAAATATAACTCCAATCATGTCATTCTCTTCCTCAAAACCTTCCAATGATTTTCTATTTCACTATCAATAAAAGCCAAACATTTTACAATGAACTATGAGATCCTATATTATCTGCAACATACTGTGCCCTATCCCCTAACATTACCAAAGGAGAAAACAACTTTTAAAGCTCTTTCCCTTATTCACACTGCTCCATCCAGAGTGCCATCTTTGTTAGAGCATGCCAGATAATCCTTTACCTCAGAACTTTTGAACTTGGGTTCCCTCGACCAGAATGTTACCCTCCCAGATTTGCAATGCTCACTTTATCATCTATTTCAAACTATTTAGCAAATTCAAATAGCTTTCTACTTTAAAAAGCTATTTCATAGAGTTAATCAGATTTTTTTCTGTAATTATATGAGTAAACCTTTGAGTATGTTATTTCCACAAAATGAAATTAAAGTCAGTAATCCTTCATATCATTTTCCATCCAAGAATTTTGAGTTAAGTTGATTTAAAGAAAATTAGGAAATTAACAGCTTGGATCCATGATTTCCTTATATCCAAGTCTACTATGCATGTTAATATTAGTTAAACATTAGTTAACTTTATTCTCTATTACACCAATGTTCCATTTTGACAGGCTATTTTCAGCTGAGCAGAACACGTAAATGTGTTCTCTCAGTTATAAGACATTTTATTTGAACTTAAGAACTACTCAAATTAATTGTGTTAACCAGACCAAAGTGAACCTTACCCATTGGTTAGCTCCTTCTTTGTGCAAATCATATTCTGTCTATTTCATTGTCCAATCTATAAATTTGATGTACTACTATTTGCATGAGTTCATAAAAAAACAATAAGCTTATTAAAATTATAGAATAAATGTCTTAAACTGTATGGACACACAATAACTACCAATAAGGCTAATTAACAGAGTACCTTGCTTCTAGAAGAAAAAGTTTTTACCAAATGTTATCATCTTTATGGACTGTCATTAGTTTTATTATATGTAACAGAATAGTTATTGAAAAATAACCTTCCTTACCTCATCAGAAAAGTTTCACTGCAATTTTTAAAACTTTTTCAAATCAATGGAATACAGCCTGTTTACTTGCATGTGTCTGCTACTAGACTGTAAGTTCAATGAGAATAGAAACTTTGCTTATTTATATTTTACTGCTCAATAAAGTGAATAGTACATGGTAAATTCTCAATAATTACTTGCTGAATGAATAATCACTATCAGTGTCCACATATTATAGGCTGTGATAGATCTTCTGGCAAATTAACTCTTTTCCCCAATCAATATTCCCAATTTTTATATATCATTCAAAAATTAACTTTGTGTATTTTTAAATATATTTTACCTATATTTCCAATTCCATTGATTGGATGCACACAATAATTTTGGCATGAATTTTACTTACCACTAGAGGCCCAGTGCATGAAATTCATGCATGGGTAGGGTCCCTAGGCCTGGCCGGCAATCAGGGCCAATCAGTTTCCCCACCTCCCCACCTCTCCGCCTCCCCGCCTCCCCGGCTCCTCCCTCCCTCGCTCCCTCAGCACCCCATGCTGGTCACCTGCCATGTTCCATGCTGCCCCCTGGTGGTTAGCGCACATCCTAGTGAGCAATCGAACTCCTGTTCTCCTGGTCGAACTCCCGAGAGGATGATTTGCATATTAGCCTTTTATTATATAGGATAATTAACTAAATCTCACTACAGCTGTAATAATTCAAGTACTTAAAGGGGCATGTTATGGAGATCTTGGTAGCCCCATATTTGGAAGAATAAACAAAAAGTATTTCAGACACTAGTGGAGTCATTTCTGAAGATAAAAATAATGCAATATACTTGTATAAATGGATACATTCTTTCAGGTGCCTCAATATTCCTACCTACCAGAACTGGAAATACATTCTTTTTATGCAGAATGCACTGAATTCATTTAGAAAGTCCTTAATTAATATTGCACTCTCATTAGAAGTGTACAAACCCAACTAAAATAACTTCTCCTCCATGGATAATGATTACTGATATGCTTAGTAGTAGTATTTTAATACATAAAATATCAAGGACTATAAGTAACCTTAACTTCCTTATCACAAGAATACAGGAAATATCAACTTAATGAACTGTTTAACAAATAGGACTGTATCATTGACAACTCTACCCGGAGCTTAGTCTTAACAGGTATTTGACACTCCTATAAGATGGTATTTCACTTTTGACACCCACATGATTCCATTGTCCCTGAAACTTAGATTGTTTTTCTCCTGTTCTTTAGAATTATAATTCTTGCCTTTGTCATTCCTGAATGAAAGTTTTTCCTTCTATAAAATATTTAAACATATTCTTCACTGTCAAAACAGTAGTCATTAATAAATTGCAGTGTAATAAGAAAATCAGTTCTCTTGAAAGAGTATTTGTCTTTTTGTTTTTATTTTTCTTTTCTCATAGTGGAAATACTTAAAACACTGTGTTTCAAAGATTTGTGGAGCTTCTCTCCTGGTCAAATAAGAGCATCCTTGTCACTCTCTCTCTCTTTCATTTTATATCAAAGTTATTCATTTTTGTACCAACAGATTTCATGAAGCATGCTTTCTAACTTTTATGAAATTAACACATAGGCTGTTTTTTGAAAAGATAAAAAATAGAAGTGAAGTCATAGATGTTTTAGGGTTTTGATTTTTCTCAACACCTCAAGCTTGGTATGGTCTTTCTTTTAAAAAAAGCTCTGGTGAATTTTTGCTTCATACAAGTCAAAGCCATCAGCAAAATATTTATTTCTAAGCCCCTTGAGCTTAGGTTAGTTTCATCTAGATCATGCCCAGATGGGTGACCTGTAATCCATCGTAACTGAATGGAAAATCTTGTATCATTCCCACTGGTCATGATGTATAAAAGGAACAATGATAACTAAGTCCCTGATATTTCTAAAAAGAGAAAATCATTACTAAATACAAATATCACCCCTCCCCCTTTTCTTTTCTCTAAAAGGACCTTGACACACAGGAGCTCATTTTAAATCTATTTTAAAATTTAAAGTTATTTTCTAATGATAATTTTAAAAAGTACTCCAAGTTGAAAATGTTTCATTTATTGCTTGTGTTTTTCTTTCTCCAGGTAAAGTACATAATATTTGCAGGGATAAAAGAAGTGTTGTCAAAATAGGTTTTCTCAATCTCTTTTGGGAGCTTCTCATATAAATTTTATCAAATGCAGATGTCATTTCTAAATCTTTGTGCTGTCAACCTAAGATAATATAGGGACATAAACATCATCTGAAATTCACAGCAGTAAATAATCTAAGAGAAATAGCTTCAGAATAGACCACGAGGGAAAATCACCAGATTTTCTTACTCCCCTCACACATTTGCCTTGTTCTAAATTTTGTTTTGGGTGTGCCTCAACCAGACACAGACTAAGAGAACAGAATCATTAGTCATCTATTCCAACTTCATAGCTATTTCAGAAATTTCTGTGCAATACACAGGCCGTGGCACAGAAAATCAATAGTGGTTATTACTGTGTTCTTATTGGATATTAGACACTCTTGCATGTGATCTCTGTGTCCCAAATCATTCAGCAATGCCGGCTGGTGTGGCTGAGCATCGACAGATGAACCAGGAGGTCATGGCTAGTCTTCTGGTCAGGGCATATGCCTTGGTTGCAGGCTCAAACCCCAGTGTGGGGCATGCAGGAGGTAGCCGATCAATGATTCTCTCTCATCATGGATGTTTCTATCTCTCTCTCCCTCTCCCTTCCTCTCAGAAATCAATAAAAATATTTTTAAAATAAATAAACCATTCATCATTAACTCATTTCATGCTTACAACAATCTCATAAGGTTCTTGTTAGTATCTCCTTTTAAAAAAGAGATACACACAAAATTTTAACAAATATGGCTAAGTTCATATAGCTAAGATATGTTCCAATTTGAGTCTTACTGCATGGCTGAGCTCAGTACCACCACACTACCTCACAGGAGAGGGTTTTAGTACGCATCTGTTGAATGAGTAACAGCAGGTCACCTAGGCACTGCTTGAAGATTTCTTGCATCATGAAGCTCAGCACTAGTGAGAGAACCTTGTCCATGCACCCTCCCTTCCTTCTCTTATTTGCCTTTCTTCCATTCCATCCTTGTCTGTAACTAACCCCAGTAGCTTAACTTCAGTTTTTCTTCATTGTCTTGCTGTTGCTCCTCTGGAATTATCTATATTGTTTGATTTCCCCAACTCTTGGATTTTAGTCATGAATTTGGGCAGTATTTATCCTACTAGTTTTATCCATTCTAGACTTCCTTGGGTAAACTGCTTAACGTGCCTGAAAGTCACCACACAAGACCAACCACCAAATCAGATGGTGACTAGGCTCCCTGAGAACAGGTGTGAACTATATTATAGCATAGAGCAGTGATGGCGAACCTTTTGAGCTCGAAGTGTCAGCATTTTGAAAAACCCTAACTTAACTCTGGTGCCGTGTCACATTTAGAAATTTTTTGATATTTGCAACCATAGTAAAACAAAGACTTATATTTTTGATATTTATTTTATATATTTAAATGCCATTTAACAAAGAAAAATCAACCAAAAAATGAGTTTGCGTGTCACCTCTGACACGCGTGTCATAGGTTCGCCATCACTGGCATAGAGGGCCACTTAGTGACCCTAAGCCAAGAGAGAGTCCCAGACCTGATTAACACCCCCTGGCATTGATCCATATCAGTAGAGATCTTCCATAAAAATAGAAGCAAAGCTCTACATTGATCAAAACCAGAACTGGAACTTGTCCAAGAAGGCTAAAGCATCAATTAACATGAAAAGAACCAACAATCCCTAAAGTCTTAGTAACATCATAATATTCAAAATTGGTTATGACAGGTTTAATACTTAATTAATTTAATAAGTTAATTCACTGGTGTGCAAAAAATTAATTAATACTTTATGGGAAATTCTACTACAAAGAAAGTACTAGGCCCTGGCTGGGTAGCTCAGTTGGTTAGAGCATTGCCCCTATATGCTAAGGTTGTAGGTTCAAACTCTGATCAGGGCACATACAAAAATCAACCAATGAATGCATAAATAAGTGGAACAATAAATCTCTCTTTCTTTCTCTCTCTAAAAATCAATTTTAAAGGAAGTACTAAAACCTCAAATTATAGGGAGAGAGAAACGATACATTAATACCAAAAATAAATATCTGTGAACTAACATGCTCTTCCTCAGTCTCAAATAAGAATAAAAGCAACTGAGAGTACAATGACCTACATTGGTAGGACAGAACGATCAGTACACTTGAAAGACATGACAACAGCACAAAGGAAAACTTAAGCAACATTTTCCTGTTTTGTTTTTAGTCCCCGTGTGGGAACACTTGTTTAAAATTAAAATAAAATCTTGGAGCATGAGGTCTAAATACAGTGCCAGATCCTGTGTCATTAGATTGGAACAAATCAGTCTCTCCTTCTCATTCCCTGACTCAAAGTTTCCTCAGAGAAAAACTGTGTGTGTGTGTGTGTGTGTGTGTGTGTGTGTGTGTGTGTATGTATGAGTGTTGTAAGTACATAATAAAAATCTGGATAAATATATTATCTTGATTTTCCCCCATTTATATAGAATAGCATTTTGGGATGGCCATTGGCAAGCTAAACTAATTTAATTTTCACAAAGGTTCAACTTTAAACAAGATGTCAGATATTTTAAATTATGAAGGCATACTAATTCTTAGACACAAGGTCCTCATGATTGAGCATGTTCCTGGGCTACCTGCATTTCTAATATCCCTAACATATGTGTATGCAAACTAGAGTCCCCATGCTGACTACCCACACATCCTTACCTTTTGGCAGGTGTTTCCTGACTCCCTACTCTCGCCAATATAAGGACAGCCTCATTCTCTGAACTTTCACTTCTTTCGCCACCTCTTTTTTTTGTCTTTTATGTTTAATTTTTTTGGTGTTTCCTTCCATACCTTTACTTGTTCTCCAGTCACCTCTTATTTTTTCATTCTTATCCTGCTCTATTTCATTTCATCTTTAGAGTGAAATTGTACATCCAAGGTTGATCAAGTTTCTATGCTTTCAAGTGAAATCATATGTTCCATTACCGTAAATGTAGCCTCTAACCTAGTTTTGTAAAAGCAAACTATAGGTCTTACCTCTCTGAACTTAAGGTTTTTTTCATTGTACAAAGAATAAATCAATAAATAAAAAATGTGGGTTTTTTTAGAGAATAAAATTTTAATTTCCATAACTGAGGAATTTTCATTTCAGTGGGTTCGTAAATCTGAGTAGCAATGGTTCTGTGTGTAAGATTGCAAAGATGTTCATACACACATGCTTTTCTAATTTGGGCTAATCCTGTGCCTGATCCTTTATACAATTGTGTGCATGTATGTGTGTACTTGTTAATTACAGTTTAAGATCATACATGTTAGAGACAGACTACCTGGGTTCAAATTCTGCCTCTTACTGTTTGTGTGAATTTAGCAATTTACTTCATCTCTCCATGCCTCAGTTTCCTCTGTAAAAGACAACTAACCATGATACTTATTTTATCATGCCATTTGCTGGATTAAAAGAAATAATTCACGTGAACTGAATAGAATAATGCCTAGCACACAGGAAAAACACTGCGTTAGCGATTGTTATTGTTATTTTTGAGAGAGCAAGGAAACTATTACAAAGGGTTGTGTGTTTCCCTGCTGAGCAAGATGTGCTGCACCCTTTACAATAGTTACCTACTACCAACCTGAACAGCCTCAGAAGACAGAAGTAGCAGTGACAAAGTTCCCACCCACAATGGGGAGGTGATTCTGGAAATGTTTTGAAGGTTGAACATCAGTGGGAGACTATGCATCAGGAAAGAAGGACCTGTGCCTGGATTTTACCTTCTAATTCCTGTTCATTTTCACACAAGCAATTAAGAGATGCAAAGATCAGAGGAGTTCCTGGCTCAAGAGCCCTCCAGCTCTGTGTTGGGGCTGTTGCTCTGGGGGTGGTCTATATTCCCATTCCCTGACATGACAGTCTTTGGGAGTAAGGACAGAGTAAGTGACCAAATGCCAACACAGGGCTGCAGGAAGAGGATGTTGTAGAACTGACATCTGGACAGTAGTTTGTATTATAGATTTTGTACACTTGAAACCTGTATAATTTTATTAAAGAATGTCACCCCAATAAATTTAATTTTTTAAAAAATGTGATGTGGGATGGGACTAGCTATAAATCTAACTTCATACTTAGATTTTTTTTTTCTTTTGGGTCACCAGGCTTGCAAGCATATCGCTTGACGTACACTGATGGCTAGATAACATTAAAAAATATCAAGGTTTCAAGGAAGTGTTTCCTTGAGATTCAGTGTTAATTTCACATGACAACAGCAAATGTGATCCACATGAATAGTATCCTAAGGTCAGCTTCCTGCATTCTTCTGTAGAGTTGGATCATAATCATTTATTTATTAGGTTTGTAGGCTGTTAGCTCTACACACCCCTGACATCTGTACGGCACCAGCCGATCTCTAGTTGCTTCAAAGAAGCAGAGTGCACCGAGGGACCTCTCCTCCCACACCACAGAAGATGATGATTTCTGCCGATTTACTGAGTACACAGTGTTCTTGCTCCTTTGCTGGACTCACACTACTAACTGACCACAGGAAGCTGCAAAGCCGTGCCCTCAAAGAAGCTCAGATACAGCTTGTGTTGTTGATTAGCTGGCGGGAGGCGGGGGAGTGAGGGACATGCTGAGATTCAAGGCCTCATTTTGTGCAGGCACCCATGCTCATACCAAATATTTAGAAACAGGAAAACTTAGGGAAAATAAATAAGCAGCTGATTGGAAGTCATTGATCGTTATCGTAAGTTACTTGTCTAAAGTGGATTTTGTTTCCCCACATTCCCCTTTCCCTTTCCTCTTGACAAACACAGCGTGAATGAAAGGTAAAGGAAATAAAACATTTAATCAGTCATCCAGGGGCCAGGGCTAAATTGCTTGCTGTTATACATTTGCTGCCAAGTTCACAGAATCAGGTTTGTTTTCAATTATTTGTAATATGCTTTCCCAGAAGAATTTATAATGGGCTGTTTAGGCACTGTTCCCTTTTTCATTAATGACAAAAATACAACTGTTCCTCCTTAGCAAAAAGAAAAGGAGTTAAATTAGGAAAATTGCTATGCATGTTGCTGTTGGGCTTAAGAGTTTTTTTGGTTGGTTTGTGTTCATTTTAAACTGGTTCCAATGAGAACCGGCAACAAAACTGTTTCATTTCTTCTTCCCTCTCATGGTATTTATTTTAAAAATAAGATGCTAACAATAATGTCTATTTTGAAACAGTTTATAATAATAACACCTATAAAATATTTTTTAAAACATATGTTGTGATTACTAGTATCTATGCTTTTATAATAGCCGTGAACTTGTTTCCTTGAAAAAAAAAAAAGATACACTGTAAGTCCAGTGAATATTTACTGGCCAGAATGCAATGTTTCTAATCTCTCTAATTTCTAAAATCACCTTTTCTCTCTCATCTTAGGATGCCCTGTAGTTTTTCTCTAGGCCTCTCATGTCCTACCACTATCAGCATCCTGCAGTCTTCTGCATCTTTCAGTCTGATATGGTGCTAATTAAAGACAAGGACTCAATGAGAGGGGGTTCCCTATCAGATAGCTAGGTATGGCAGTCTTTTGAGAAAGACAAGAAAGAGTCTCTGAAATCCTACTTATAGACATCCCCATGGGCTGATTACCTACATGCAAAGATGATGTACAGACATTTTAACCCAGTCATTTCACCCTGTGATAGCACAGGGCCAGAGACCATAATAGCCATGTTCCAAAACTTGCCGTTATACACACTGAACAGGGGTACATCCTTAGAAAGTTGGTTTTGAAAACTCTAAGGCCTATGCCTAGCATTAGTATGGACTGGGGTTTGTTTGTATGTTTTCCTGAAAATCTGATCAATATTCAGCCCCTTCTTTAACTTCATTCCTGATAATATATCTTTTTTTCTGTTCCTAACCCTTTCTTCCCTATCATAAGTAAGCACTTTCACTGGTCTATCTCACGACCTTCCTGTCCTCCAGTAGTGGACTTCAGATGAAATAATCCTTTCTCTTAACTGCTACATCTATACCCCTGATTCTCTAAAATCCCTTTATTGGGTCTCCAACCTATGCTATTTTTAAAAATAAAATTTAAATTACTCTCAGTTTTAACTAACCACCTTATTTTTACCTGAATCTCTTCCCTCACATCTATATCTTCCTATTCTCTTCCAGTGGTATATTTAAAAAACACGATGGTACTGATAAAGAGAGAGGAAAACATTCTCTAATAGCATAAACATTGTTATCATCAATTTATACAATCTGTACAGAATACACATACTAGTATACCACCCACAATGTTGTATTCTCGAAGTAAAAATATAAATAAGCATGTCAACTAGTGAGCAATTTTAAAACAAGCATACCAGAGTTTACACATCCACATGAGTGTGCCTAAAACTTTTAAAATATTGTAAGTCATAGTCATCATTCCGGGGTCCTCTGAGTAGAGAGAACAATATTGCCTTTTCTTCAACCTTTTTAATATTCCTTGTGTTTTTTTCATTATTCCTGAAACATTTTTAAGTGGTAGGAGGAAGACTATTTTAAAAAAATATTTGGTGGAAAAAGAGGTCATGAAAATTAAAGATCAGAATATAAATAAAAAAATTCAAGCTGGAAACAGAGGCAGGTACAGATAGCAGAGCTTGCCCACCCACTTTATCCAAGTCTCCTTTAAGCTTCAGTGTTCCTTAAGAATCAACTACAAGATGGGACATATTAAATATTTGAGAGGGGAACTGATAGCGAAAGATAAATTGCTTTAAGAATCTTTTCACTCATTATAAAGTTAAATCCTTTTATCTACTGAAGACAATCATTCACCATGTCAATGTCACGTACAAAAAAAGACATATTTTTGAAAACTGTGTAAAATAATACGCTTGAATCTTAAATATAATTTATAATTCTGACTGCTATTGTTTTCAATCATTAGTATCATTAAAACACAAGTTAAATAAATTTCAACACATTATAATTTTAGTGTAAATTCTCATAATTATAAAGTAATATACCTTATCTTTACTCATCATTGAAGGGGTTATGTTAATAGATTTTGTTTGTCTTTAACTTTGAGAAGCAGAACAATTATGGGTCATCTACATGTTCTTCCAGCTTGTGAAATCAATTGTGTTTGTGTTTCAATGAACATCTGTTTGACAAATTGAAAAGCCAATTATGATTTATCCTTTTGATGATATTAAATATCCAGATAATAATCAACACTGATGACACACTATACTTTTCAGTTTCACCCATATGTTTGGCGTCATGTAAGACACCACCTTAGTTTGACATAAAAAAAAAACATTTCTTGACTTCTGGCACATTAAAGTGGAGAAGAATCTAATATGAATGATGTGGTGGTTGCTTCATTATTTCTCAATATGCACTATTTTATTGGCAAAACTTTTAAAATATTGTAAGAGAAATTATACTTAGAAATAAATGTCATGCTTGTAAACCTTTCAAAGTTTACCAGTACGAATAAAAGTCAGAATAAGCCCTGACTGGTTTGGCTCAGTGGATAGAGCGTCGGCCTGTGGACTCAACGGTCCCAGGTTCGATTCCAGTCAAGGGCATGTACCTTGGTTGCGGGCACATCCCCAGTGGGGAGTGTGCAGGAGGCAGCTGATTGATGTTTCTAACTCTCTATCCCTCTCCCTTCCTCTCTGTAAGAAATCAATAAAATATATTTTTAAAAAATTTTTTTAAAAAGTCAGAATAAAAAAAAATCTAATTATATAATTTATAACATAACAGTTTTCAGAGCAAGTCTTTAAATTCAGAGTTTATCCTTCATATATTATTTAAAGAACGTTTTATACGATCAAATTTGAAATACCCTTAAATATATGCTATGTTGATGTGTAAGATCTGATATGAGAATTTGGAATGTGAATGTTAGGGACATAAAACTTATACGCTAGCTCATTTGCTTTTGTTTAATGTACAGCCAAGCTTAGGTTTCTCCATGCCTTTCCTGGAAAACTCTGGTCAAGTCATTCTTTATAAGCCTGGAGCCTCCTCCCTTGACATTGACTATTTAATAACATTCCTATAGTTTTTATAGGAATCAATCGAATTAGCACATAGTCAGTTGCTTATTATATAAATCACATCAAGGTCTGAGTGCACATTTCCCAATGAGAATATATAAGGCTTGCCATGTTCTTGCCAGAAATCTCTCTGTTCAAAACTGACTCTTTGATTTTGCTGGTTTTACCTCATCTAACTTTGAAAGGTTGAAGTATCTCCAGACTCAGTTCTAGGACTGTTTCTCTTTATTAGTCTTTATGTACTTCCTGGGTGATCTCAGGCAGTCTCGTGGCTTTAATTTTTCTAATTCATGTCTTTAAGCAGTATTTTTCATCTGAACCCTAAAATACTATAAACTCTCTATTCAATCTCACTATGATCTATATTATAAAAGGCTAGTGGCCATAACGCCGTAATGACCAAACAACCAGTCACCAGTAGGTGCATTGATGGGTCTCGCGGCACGGCAGATCTAGGGTCCCACTGGCGCGGCAGGTATGGGGTCTCGCGGGATTTTGCACACTGGGCCTCTAGTGTTTAATAAACATTTCAAACTTAACATTTAAAATTGAACTCTTGTTGGCTCTGTCAAAACTTGCTACACCCACAGGCTTCTCCAACTCACTTAATGAAAACCCAATCCTTCCAATTGCTTAGGCAGAAAAAATGTAGACTCATACTTCACTCGTCTCATTGTCTCACACCTCAAGGAAATGCATCAGCAAATGCTCCTGGCAGATCCAATTGGTCAGGAAATCCTATTGGCTCTACTTATATGTCTTCTCATCACCTTCACAGCTTCCACTGTGGTCTAAGTCACTCTCATTTATCCCCTGAAAAACTCTAAAAGCCTCTTAACTGGTCTCTTGCCTCCACCTTCCCCTTCTATACTCTGACACCAACACACCACAGCTGTGAAGAACCCAAATCTTTTACACTGAGTAGTAAGCATGCTTGTCCCCTGCTCTGGGGGGAGACACCATCTGTATCTTCCAAGGCTGTAAGCAAACCTGCTGTTGCTTCACAGGCAGACGCTACTTCTACTTTGCAATACTGTTCACTCTAGAAATAGCCTGGAAACCATAGTCTGGAACAAAGATGATCAGTGCCTCTGGTTTCAAAATTGGCCCTGGTTTGTCATCTGAATTTAGTCCTATGCTTTTGGATCTGGCCTATTAACCAAAATGTAACTATTATTTCAAGAAAACACACACACACACACACACACACACACACACATGAATTAGATGGTTTTAAGTTGAAATAATTTTAAAATGGGCATTTATATGCTGATTTTATAGTTTATTTCATTTAATTCTCAGTGTTAGCAAGGTATTACTATAATCCCCATTTCTTTGCAGATGGGGAAACAGGAACAGAGAGGTCAAAGACCTTGCACAGGAGGCAGCAAGTAGTAATTGGCAGAGCCAGGGATTCAAGTCCACCAGTACAGGCATGTGGTGGCGCTATGGGGTGAGCCGGAGCATGCCACCCCAGGAGATGTGCTCTGCCTCAGACAACTGCTGGGCACAAATCCTGTCTGGCAACCATGGAGATCGTTCAATCACAACACAAGTTACAAATATTCACACAACCATTTGGGAAACACCATTTGGGAAAAATTAGGTGGTACACTTCATATACAATCCTGACTTCCCATGTTCTGTATAGCGCTATAGGGCCTCCCAAAGACTTCCAAAGGCATGAAGCAAAGAATAGCATGTGGGCATTCTGGGTCATAATTCCCTGAGTGTTTCACTGTGGACCACATGTATTAATAAGGCTGCATTTGTGATTATAAGCACATTTACACCCTGAAGCTCCCCACAATGAAATTCAGTTGCCCAGGGGAAACGCAGAGGTCTACAGTGGTGCTCTCTCAGGCAGGCATATCTGACAAACAAGCAAAAATTTCTGATATATGATTTTTTCCAAAAACATTATAAATGTTGATTGCATGGGTGTGGTTAGAAAAATAGTCTGTTAACCAGTTATAAATCATCAATTGATATTGTTATCATCATAACTAGCCAGTTAATATTAATAAAAGAAAGGCAGCAAAAAGGAGTCAGACAATGTAAGCATGGTCACCTGGGAAGCTTCACCAGGAAGCTACAGCTTCACACAGTGTTCTTCCTCCAAGAGGATTAACACTCCTCCCTTCTCCTGTCTAGTGCTAGATTGTTGGGGGGAGATAGACACAAGCACAGTAGAAGTCGAGATGGGGCAGGGAAGGTGCTTCCCTGCCAGTCTCGCCTGGGGAGCAATGGATTGGCTCCGGGGTGGACCCCATCAGAAGTGTGCAAAATCTTGAAAAGTGCATTGTTTAAGCTCCTGTTTAAAACCCCAGACAAAGAAGCTTTCTGGCTCTTACTCACTCTTGTTTCCTCTTGCTCTTGTGACCTGCACTCACTGGTGCCCTCCCCTATTCTCCCTCAATAGCCACGTGGCGTTAAGCAGCCCCATGGCCCATGGCCATGTGGACCCCACACACATTGGACTGCAGCTGGGAACACAAACTAAGCTAGCCAGATGCTGGACTGGACTGCACTTCAATATGAAGCAGAAACTCTGGCAGTGGCCTTAATTCTGGTGCTACTGAAGACAAGAATGGACTTCTTCCATGGCAACGGACAGAGATGGGACCTTTGAGGGGAACCCCCTTAATTTTACACCATCAATAAAGCTTTTCACGAAACCCATCCTCCTGTGGGACCCTCAGGACATTCTTTTCCTCTTGGTACCCCAAGAACTCCACTATCATCGATAACATGATGAAAGATTTAGATAGAATTTTAAAATTTTCATAGGGCATTTAGATACATATTCAAATAAAAATTAACAGGGTTAGGGACCTTTAAGTTCTGCTTATTATAAGTCTTAAGGAAAGCCTAAAACAGTTAGTGATCTTTTTGCATATCACTTTGAAGGTTAACCATAATTTTTCAATAAACATAATAATATTCACAAGTTTTGATTTTTTTCATGTGAAGCAGCAGATACCTTTATTTCAACTGAAGTGATTACCTCAGGGACAATTTGAGATTTTAGGTAACTCAAAAATATTTAATAGTTCAATGCCTTAGAAAATTGACTGTGGGTAATTTTAAGTATAATTTCAAAATATATTGTTTACAATTTGCTGCTACCTTGTAATTTCTTTGATCTACAGCAGCCTTTCCCATAGTTTTCAGGATATAACTTTTAAAAACCGATTAATAATGGTATTAGGAAGTTTACTCTAGCTTCACTAACAGGATGATTTTGTTTTTCAAAGCATACAATTTCCGGATTTGAGGTTATTTATTAGCACCTCCTTCCAGAGCGTCCAGCTTTTACTCGAGGTGTCAAGAGGCTCTGCCAGTTCTAATGTGTATAATGTTCAAGGAGATCTTTGGAATAGCAGACACACCACTGAAAATACATAGAAGATATAATTAGAACGAAGAGCTGTTAATCGACGGAGCTGACTTGTGCTAAATTAAAATACTCAAGTTAACTAAAAGTACATGGTAAACAATAGCATCAACAGGGTTTGAAATAAAAATTAGAAGTGCCATTGCAGAAGACTCTGAGGTCTTCAAAGAAATAGTTATTTTTTTTATTAAATTGGTAAATCTCCCAATTTACAGCCTAGTAGACAGACTTCCATAAAAATGAAAGAAACACAGTGAGAAGATAATTCATTAGCTTTTATAAGTGCTCTGTAGGTAATTATTTCTGAAAATCCACTCCAGGCCCACCATGGGCGAGGGACAATGGGGAAGGCGGTGTCTGTCTTGCACACAGCAGGGGCCTCTAGACTAACAGGCATTCCCACCCACTATGACCACACCACACAGTCTGTGCAGTTTCGCTTCAGATACTGTTAATCATTTCTGCATTTGAAAAGTCTCCTTGAGAAATCCAGCTGAAGGGGCATACTGATTCATGTGTCTTAAAATACCCTTGCCACTCAGAAGCTATTTTTTATTAAAGGCAATAAGGGAGCCGCATGAGAAGACATTAGGTGCATTTGGAATTATCTAGAGTGCTCACTTCTAGATTTTCCTGTATATTTTGCCTTCACACAAAATCATAGCAAATGCAATAGCAAAAGACTGTGCCGACTCTTGAGGATACTAATTTCCTTAAAGATATTTTAATGCAATTGGAAGAGACATGCTGAAAAGCTTTAGAAAGATCACTTAATGGAGGATAAATAGGCCTTTAAACAAAATAGCACTGGGGACAAAAAGGAAGTCATCTGTGAAAGAAAGGTCTGACTTCTCAGGCCATAAAGGTCATATTTAAAATCCAGATACTTTATGGCATAATAATCATAGTACATTTAGTAAACATTGTAAAACTATTTCACCTTTTTTGAGTTTTTAATCTGAAATCCTATAGTTTTTTTATTTACAAAATAATTATACATTTTTAAGTCAGAATGATCCTCATAACACCCTGTAAATCCAGAAATGTATTAGTCCAATCATGCCATTTTTTCTGCATGACAATGTCCCACAAAGCAAAATTTATCTGTTTTATTTCACTTTTCTTTGACTTTTCTTTGACAAATTTTAAAAATTTTACAAATGGTTACATTATGGATTTTTACTAATTGTGCTCAGAAATTCCAAAACATTTAAAACTCAATTTTCGCCCTTACTTTACTGTGTCCATGTTACCTCACTTACGTAGAGATTCTTAAGGATTAAGGAAAAGAAAGAGAATGGATTTTTGCATATTTAAATGTCATTGTGATTTTTTTGAATGCACCAAAATAGTTTGGTATAACTTGTGCATTAATTGGACATATGTCTTTCCCCTATAACGAGTATGTGTGGATATTGCATATTTGTAGATTGCTTTAGAATCTACAGTATATGCACATACAGTATTTTATTTGGTCTCACAATAAACCTGGAAGGTAAATAAAACAGAAACCTTAAACTAATTTATTAAGAAAATAGAGTTTCTAAGAAGACACATCAAAGAACCCATGAAAAGGAAACACTAGGAGGTTACAGAGACTGAGTGGTAGAGCTGGGTATAAAACTCTGTTTTTGATTCTTACTTCAAATCCAGTGCACTTTCCATTAGACCAGGTCCATAAGATGAGCACCGTTTTCCAACCTGATGCCCTGAAATAGGTCAATTCATTCATTGGACTACTTCAGGGTACATTTCTTACTTTCTTCCTCTTAGCCTGCTATCACAATGCAATTCTCTTCATAATCAGGTACTTGGAAGGAAGTCACATTGATGTTCTTTCAAGGTTAAGGCTAGAAAATTTTAGTTATTGTTCCTCTCAACATTGTTCATATCAACATTCCCTCTATATTATATGAAAGAATTTAAAATATTCAATCTGTAAAGCCACATGCTAATACAAATTCATGGGCAGCTTGCGGGTAAGTTCATGATGTGCTAAGCTTATAGGCTACTGCATTAGCCTGGGTTCAAATACTGTCTGTTTCATTCACTATCCATATAACCTTGGGCTAGATAACATTGTCCAGCAGTTTCCTTATCTGTAAAATGGGAACAAGAATAGTGTCCACTACATGAGGTTATTGTGAAAGTTGATGAGTTAACAGATGCAAAGCACTTAGAATGACATCGGGCTCATTGCAAGAGATCAATAAATGTTAGTTATTATTACTCAAAATGTAAGTTGGGAAAAATATATTGGTTCTAATCACAGGTCATCTGACAATACACTTTGTGTGGCATTAGGCTAGCTCTCCATTTGTTTAGTAGTACATATTCTATGTTCATCACACAGATGACTACCCAACAACAAAGAATATTAATGTTTAAGTGCTCCCCAAGTAACTCAAACATAAGGATTTGCCTATGCATTTGACATTTGAGAGTAACATCAAGTAACATCAAGGCACACCACATATCCATCCCCAAGGCTTCTTCCTGGGTTAAGTAGACTGTCACAAAATTATAGACTGAATCATATTATTTTAGTTTCCCAAAGACACATATATCATTATTGAATAAAAATTTGAAGTTTATAACCTTAGCTTTCTTATGTGGTAGAAACTGTGCCGCACCAGCACGGCCAAGGGTGAACCTGAGTGAGGGCGGTGAAGGATTAGAAAAGACAGACAACAGAATAAAGCTGAGGCTGGGTGGGATGCTGCCCTCTCCGATGGAGAGACAGCGCCACGGACTACAAGCCGTGTCTTTATTTTATAGCAGATTCCACGAGGCAAAGTAAGGGCGTGGTCAAGACGTTTACAACATTCTCATGGGTTTCGATCCTACTCAATTACATGCACCTGAACTCTATCAAGCCCACATCACTCAGGCACGTGGGGCCACGTGTTCAGGCCATAGGTTCAAGCTTACAACTATAGCTGTTGACGCTAATTGTACTGGGAAGGCTCTGCCCTCCAAGCTGGGACTTACACGTGGCAATGAGAGGACTGTGCCCTCTCATTAGTCCGAGGCTTGAACCTGTCCAAACACTGTAGCCGCTCTCCACAAGAGATATTGTCCTCTGTACTAGTTAAGCTTGAAAATCTTGTACTTTTTGCTATCTGAAGTCTTTACATAAGGACTGCATTAAATTTTTCTCTGAGAATTCATTGCCAAGAAAATGTTTGTCTTGAAAATTTGGAAGCTCTTTTTTGTCAGACAAGGAAACTACATAATTTAACATTTTCCTTTTTTGCCCCAATTGTCTGAAAATTTTGAAATAAATTAAGAGTTCAACTAAAATAACTAACTCATTCCAGATGAGCAGTAAATGTGCTCATTTCTTTAATTCTTTTTTTGTTCAGTTAACTTTTCATGTTTTGTCAATTTAATATGATTTTTTTATGTACTGCATTTGACACTTTTCTTGAAAATAATTGGAGGTATAAAAAAGGATATCTCTTTAATAAAAAATGGTAATAAATTCATTCATTTTATCATCTCTTCATTCACTCAATCATCTAGTATTATTGATCACAAAGCCTGCTAAGTTTAAGGGAAAGAATAAAAAAAAAACTAGACAAACTTCAAACCCTCAATTTTCTTAAGGTAACAAGAGCACAGTAAGGAATATATTTAAGAAAATTATTGGGTTTTCAGAATCAATGTGCAAAATCCATGTACTTAAAATCATTCCTCTGAAACTCTGTTAAGTCATGTTCCTTTGAAAAATATCTTTTAATCGGTGAATATAAAATGAAGCTCTAATTTTTTAACAAAGATATCAAAAACGTACAACTAAATACATGTAAAACCCTTTACATTAATTGCCTTAGTTTTACACTTATCCCAACAACATGCAAGAGAGTTTGGAAATAATTAGAGCTGTTTTCCAAACCTTTAGTACATTCCTCTAACTCAATATTATAAAATTTCATCATTTAAGGTGAATAATTTTGGAGTGAGAATGAACAAAAATAATTTAGACTCAAGCCTGGTGAATAAGTCAACAACATAAAAACAATGGACTCCAAGAAATTCCAAAACATTATGAATAACATCTATATATATAAAAGCCTAAGCAACCATCCAACTGTTCGACCATCCAACCACCCAACTGGTAGCTATGATGTGCAATGACCACCGGGGGCAGATGCGCAACACAGGAGCTGCTGATCTGCAGTGACGTGGCAGTTGTAGTTCTCGGGTGACACACCCAGAACCAGAGAGGAGGGCGCCTGATTCCGGGGTGTGTCACCCGAGAACCACCCTCTTGCAATCTGGGACTTCTCGGGAAATGCCGGAGGGCCAGTTTCAGCCCAATCCCTGCAGGCCAGGCCAAGGGACCCCACCAGTGCATGAATCCATGCACCGGGCCTCTAGTTTCATTCATAATAAAGAATGTAGGACTATTATCCTTGCCAACACAATAGCGTGGACTTAAAAATATTAAGTTAGTGTGTGAATTCTAAAGCATTGCCTAAAAGTCAAAGTTATGCCTGGCTGTTGTGACTCAGTGGTCAAGCGTTGACCTATGACCCAGGAGGTCACAGTCAGGGCACATGCCCTGGTTGCAGTTTTGATCCCCAGTAAGGAGTATGCAGGAGGCAGCCGATCAATGATTTTCTCTCATCATTGATGTTTCTATCTCTCTCTCCCTCTTCCTTCCTTTCTGAAATCAATAAAAATATATTTCTAAAAAATAAATTTTAAAAATTCAAATTACTTTGCAAGTACACTGCCATTGCTGTGCTATAGGAGCTCAGAAAGGAAGTATTCTCTGGTTTCCTGTATAATGTCTTTAGCTAGCTTGATTCCTTCCTTCTCCTTCCACTCATAGGACAAGTTTTTCAAAGACAAGATTCAGTCAGATCTCTAAAACACTGTGTACAAATCACCAAACTGCTAGTTGCGTACTATGAGGTCAGGAAGAGAAATTCTTGGTTGCATTCTGAATACACTGAAATAACTGGTAGCAGCTGCCATTTATTGAGTTCCCACCTTAAGCCAGCTATTTTACATGAATCATCTCATTTAATACGATCAATGCTGGGAGATGTATTTATACCTCTCCAATCTGAAATAAGAGAGCTGGACTTCAAAGAGGTGTCCAAGGTTACATAGCTATCGACTGCCAGACCAAGGTTCCAAACCAAGCCTGATTTCAAAGGCCCATGTGCTCAGCGACACCACCTGTTACCATTCAGAGCTCTTCCTTCCAGACAGATCTCCACTACTTCTGCCGTGGGAAAAGCATGTAGAAGAGAAAATAGACTGACGGGACTTTGTATTAAACATGCTTTGTGTTTCCTCAGGAATTTTAGAGGTTGTTACACTCACTTAACCATGTCTCTTTGAAATGAATAAACAGCAGCTGGGAAAAATACAAGTCTTACAGAAGTATTCTATATGCATCAGGCGAATTTTTAAAAATCTCAATTCCAGATGTTAACATAAAATTATCCATATGCTACAAAATGATCATCCAGAACACCAGACGCAAAAGAAAACCAAACTGGAAAATAATTTCAAAAGAGAAACCCAAATGGAGACACCAATTTGGTTTTGTGCTAAGTTACCAGAGACTGGTTATTTCTCAGCTTTTTAGAAAGTCCTCTCCTATTAATAGCATAGGATTGCAAAATTAAGTGTTTCCTGACTTGAGTAACTAATGCACTGTCTGAAGGATAATATTCTGGGGCCCATGGAGCATTCTGCTTATGTGTTATTTTTAGACTGAAAAAGTAGGAATCTCTTAGGCCCCCCAAAAGGTGAGATATACAAAATAATGATTATTGTCATACAAATATATTTTGCCTATTAATATTCTTATGTGAATGTTTAAATTTGCATTCAAAATAATTGATCACCTTTTTGTCCTTCATTTTCCTGGGAGGTTGGAATAGCTCTAGCACAGAAATGAATGACACATGCAAACACTAGCAAACTCTAAGGAGCTACCTTCCTGTCACAAATTTGAAAGCTAGCTGGTTCACTGATTAGGATGGTCAAACTAGCTATGTCCCAGGCAAGAGTGATCTGATTTGGCTGTTGGCATGGAAGACCTTACACATATGTCTGTGTGATGTAAAATGAGGAGTGGGGGAATGCAAAATCCAGTAACTCATGGAATTCAAGAGCCTTTAGCAATGCCCAGGAAACAGCAGCATCTTCCAACTAGGTAATATTCTTTGTGAAGACAGTGGGTAAAGATTTCATGTTAAATGACTGCATATAAAATATACAAATAATTTTAAAAGCAATTATAGAAAATATATTTTACTCAATCTTCATTCTTGTTTTCTGATATACAAACAAACAAGCAAAAGGTATTTGTATTCCTAACCCTGGAAACATCCTTTTGTAGTTTTCCTTCAGGGAATTGTATGAGCTATAATCATATCACTGGGAACTAGCAAAAATCTCATTAAGGTTTGAGTCTTGGGTTGTTCTTTAACCTTGCAGTCTTCTAATAGAATCACTTGTTTACTTCTCTTTCTGCAGCTGTGAGTTCTGGACAGAGTTATGGTGACGTTATTTTTCAAAATAACTTCAAATCTTCATTCCAGGACAGAATATCAAAATATTGTTCCATTTGGCATATATTTTATGGATTGCTGTTGACCTAATTATTTTATATCTTTCAATATCACTTGAATTGACCTTATGCTTTATGAGAGATAGAGAGAGAGAGAGAGAGAGAGAGAGAGAGAGAGAGAGACTGACTAACACACCTGGAGATACTGTTTCATATTTTAAAATAAATTTTAATGTCATCAGAAATAATGACATCAGCTCTTCACATTCTTCCTTTGTTTCCTCTTTGGGTAAAAATTACCCGTGCTATTTTGCAGAAAGGAAAGTTAGACACCAATTGTGCTACTTTTCCAGGGATAGGAATAAAATGCCCTGAACCATCTCTTCTCTCAGCCCTAATTCGGGGCCTTAATTAGGGCTGGGCTGAGCAAGACGCACATCCTAAACTCCCCTTCCTGGGGCGCCTCTGAGACACTCCTGAGCCTTGGCTAATGTTAAGAGTGGTTCTTTGGGTAAGAAGATAGGTGTAAACACATTATGTTGCCAAGACACCAGTTCCTCCAAATTAGGACATATTGCTACTGTCCTAATAATTTGGCTTCCTGAGAACATCACTTGCAATTTTCTGTCCAAGTTTAAATACTTTCTACACTCACAGGGAGGTGTTTTTGTTTGTTTGTTTGCCTACATTGACTGAGTCCCTGTAAATAGTTTAGCTTTGTTAGCAAGCATCGATGCTTAATGGGACTAACTAGTATAGTAGAGACTATGTCATAGCACCCGGACAACACAGCGGAAGTGCTGACAAAACAGGTTGCTTTGCCTTTGGCTTTTCTCTCCACTGTTTACCTCTCAATGGAAAGACTGATAAAAACATCAGGAAAAAAATGAGGGGCTAAAACATTGCAAGTGTGGTAACAGTTCCATCATGCTAAAGAGTGAACTCCGTATTAAGTGACTCTGGTTGGAAAAAAAATTACAAAACAATAAATTTTATAAATTAAAGCAAAAGAAAACCAAAAGCAAATGCTTTCATGCCTTACCCTGATAAACAGCCCTATTATTTTATTTTAACCAGCACTTAATCATAATTATTGTGCAGGGAAAGAATTCTGCTCCCCTAAAATCTGTTTCTGTGACATGTTTCTGCCAGGTTGGTGCTTGGAATTTTTTTCCTAGGTGTAAGCTTAAAATTGAATTTTCTCATTCTAAAACTGCTTTATAACTCAATAAAAACAGCCTCCCTACTCAATTTACTCAGATATGCAGTAGCTGAAGTAATCATGGTGAGTCAAAGCAATTTCTATGAAGGCACCCTATCTCCCATCACTCCCTCCTGCATTGATTTTCTATGTGCCAACGATGCAGTTCCCAAGACAGGTCACTACCATGTTTTCTCTCTCTCTCTCTCTCTCTCTCTCTCTCTCTCTCTCTCTCTCTCTCTCTCTCTCCTTTTCTATGCTAGGTATGTCTTTATCATCTTGTCCAAGACTCCAAGATGTTTTCCCTGATTTATTTAATCTCATATCCCCCCCAAATGTAATGTCTTTCAATATTTGTTAATGGAAAAATACAGCTAATGTTGAGGACTGCTCAGTGGCCATATAAACCCATAAAATGCATTCATAATATCAAATCATTTGTTAGTGAACTAAGACTATATCTGGGCCATATTTCTGATGCCCTATCTTTTTGGCAATGCATTTGCTTAGTAGTGATTAATGTGGGAGTTGCTCTACTGCAGCTAATTCAACACAAAAGTTTATCTTGTTATAAGACAAATGGTTGCAACATAAAAAGTTGTAAAAAAGAACACAATGTTTTTCATCTGATGATAAAAAGGACAAATGTAGAGATAAGAAGGAAAACAACATGAAATCATTCTTATACATTTTTTCTTCTATTTGTATTGATTTCAGAGAGGAAAGGAGAGGGAGAGAAACATCAGTGATGAGAGAGAATCATGATCAGCTGCCTCCCACACGTCCCACACTGGGGAGCATCCCAGGCACGTATCCTGACCAGGAATCAAACCATGACTTCCTAGTTCATAGTTTGACACTCAACCACTGAGCCACCCTAGACAGGCTTGTAATTTTTTTTCTTAAAAAAGCATCAAAGAAGTTTTTTTTTCCTTCCTTAACATAATCTTTAAGGATTTTCACCAATAGCCTTTCAATAAGGTAATTAAGAGAGTAGTGGATAGTTGCTGAAAGTGGCTGCCAGGTTTACAATTACTGGAAATGCCTCCATGAAGATGGCAGCTGTCGCTTCTGATCCAGTTACCATCTACCAGTGATTATGCTGCATATATAAGGGTTCTGGACTGTGTTCGTGTTGAGCTACACAGTTCCCGAGCTTATGACTAGTAACCAATATACATTCAGCTTCCACATGGGTGTAAATGCCTGATTATTCATATGACAAGACTATTTGATATTCTCTCCATCATTGAAAATTACAAACAAATGCAGTCAAATGCTCTTTTCTAGCTTGTGAATATTACTAACACGGTAGAGCAAGACCTTCACGAAATAACTAGTATAAGCTATTATACTTTTAATTATTGTTTCAGTGAAGAGACTGGATTTCCCTTTAATAGTTTTGCTAAAATAATGTGTACATGTGAGGTTAGGCTTAGAACAGTTTAAATTTCTGCAAATATTTCTATTCATGCCTTGGCATATATTAATCTAAGCCATAGGAAACTGCATTTTTATTGACTAGAAATTGTCAAATATTGGCAATTTCATATAGCTCAACCTAATAGTAGGCTTAGTTTTAGAAGGCACTTATCTGTTGAATAAGAAAATAAATAATTCTTATTACTGAATGAAGCTTAAGAACAAATTTACACAAGGGGAATGCAATTTTCCAACTTGTAATCTTGCCAGGGTTGCCATTCTCCTTTGCAGAATGAGTATCATAGGATTTTTACTACACATGATTAGAATTTAAATTGTATGTCTTATGTGGTTCCCAGGTAGCAGAATCCAGCAAAGTCATTCATTTTCGTACTGCCAATGAAAATATTTGGCTGCAGTTGGTCTGCCACAGTGCATATTAGTACACAGCCTCAGGCTAGAATGCTTTGTAGTAGATTTTTCTCCAGTTTTCTTTTCATAGCAGGGAACCAAGTAGAGCAGCTCCTGATATCGGTTTAAGTTTGCTTGTAAAGTATAATCATAAACATTTTACTCCTGGGTTACCTGTCTCAAGGACTTTTGATGATAGTTCTAGTGTTCTAAGAGTTTCCCTAAAGATCAGAAGCTTATTTTAATAGCTGCAAGATCCTTTGTTGTATTTTCGAGTATACTTCAGCAATAAAGATACGGGGACATTATCTTTCCTGTGTGAGATTGATTAACTGACACCCTCAGGATTTCCTCAGTAGAGATGTTGGGTAGCACTTAATTATCCACACAGTGTCAAACAGCCCTTGTGAGCAGTGGTAAATACACATCTAGAAGATGTAGGATTGGACCTATGGGATTTAGCTTATGAAGTGAAATGATTATAAGATTTGCCATTAGAAGATCTGAACGGGACCTGGACCAGAGATTTATTTTGAACGTGTACTATTATGTGACCACAGGCAAGTAAATGTTTTGGCTTCAAGTGCCTCCAAAACTTTGGTGATGATCAGATAAAAGAGTGTAGGAATGTGATTTGTCATTGATGAGACAAATAGTACACAATATGGTTTTCACCAATATTATTGATAACAATCACAATAGTTAACCCACTAATCCTCTTCATTTCCGTAAGATTTGCATCTTCACTGAAAGGCTGTGTCCCTACTTTGGTATTGTGGGGGGCGAGGGGAAATGATGAAACAACTTCAAATCTTGCATGACCTGCTATATTCCATCATGGGATGTTTGCTCAGGATTTCAGACTTGATTTTAAAAGTCACGAACAGGATGAGTTGGGTTGCCCAACAGATTTTCCAGAAAACCCCAGACATAGCAGAAAGCTGTGTCCTTGTTCCTTTCTGGTGTTCAGAGGACACACTGGATTTAAACAATAGCTCCAAAAATTATTGGTTGTGGAACTCTGGACAAGTTATTTGAACTCTTTCCCTCAACTGTAAAATGAGACAAGTATTAATAGATATGAATTTATACTTGTAAACTCTTTGGTAGTGCTTGCCACAAAACGGGTGTGCAATACCAGTAAATGTTAGCCTTGGTTACTATTACCTTCCTGGCCCTGGGTTAACCCATAACTCTCATCTGTTCCTTTTGGCCCTTAAAACATCAGCAAGCTCATGGTTTTTTGCTTTGCTTATTCCTTCAGTCCTGTCTAGTCACCCTAGCCTCCCCTAGAGTTGACCCCACAAAACACCATGGCATGGCTTTGCCACTTCATGTGCCCAAATCTCAATTTAGGCAAAGCCAGCTCAGTCATCCTGTAATAAGAGTGGACTTAGCCAATGCTAGCTATTGAACCAGAGAATTTGCTATCATATTATATAGCCCATAAGGACGCATTGCCATAAGTGACCTAATTTGATCTTCATTGCCATACAGGGAATGTATTAGTTTACTTGTCCACGCCCCATGGTTAAAAGTGGCAGAGCTATATTTGAACACCCTACAAGACAGCAAGCTGTGCCTCTGGCCTTCTACCACAACTTTGTGCTCTGTACTCCGCTCTACAGAAGCTTACCCTCTGTTCCAGTTCAGTACATTTGGGTAGATCCTATTCTACAACACGGAGATAACAGGTCTTACATACTAGTGCCATCTCCTTAAGATTCCCTTCTTTGGTTTCTGTGGCCTGCGTGATTTTTCAGCAATGCTGCATTAATTTAACAAGGATTTATTGATACTTTCGAGACACAATATTGCTGGGGGGAATCTATAAACTGGTCAACAGAAATCCTCTTAATTTTATCTTTATTTTATTATAAAGGGGCATTTTCAAATACAGAGAGTTTAAATGAATCATGGGTTTGATGTGTGTGTGTGTGTGTGATTCCAAAATATATCAAGTGTTCTGTGTATTTCAACTGGAGTTAAGCATTCTGTTTTCTGGAGGACGCCAGGTGAACCTCCTTGTAATGAGGCACTTCATGCTGTTGTTCCTGGTATTCACTGGCCCCATGTTGGTCAATGCAAGAATTATTTTCAGAGAAAGGATGTCTGAAACCGCAGATAATTATTTCCCTGACTCTCTTTTCAAAATGGATACGAATTAGTGCTACCCTGCTGCTTCTCTGTAGAGGAGCAACTCCACAGGTAATTGAGAAATGCTAGTTCCTCATTTCCATTCCCACATAAACTCACACAGGCAATCACGTTATGCCCTTAACAATATTACATCAAAGAAGGATCTCAGAAACATTTATTAATGCAGTGTTGGGTTTGTTTCTCCATGCTCCAGTATTTTCAATTCTAAGGATCACCATAATGCCAGGTGATAAAAAGAGGAAGAAAAAATCCCATCTCTCCATATAAAAACCTGTCACATAGGAAATCAAAATAATATCAAAGCTCTATGTAAAATTTAGAGAAAAAAGGGCATCTTCAAGAATTAATGATGGGTTCTCCAGGGAATTTGATATAAGCCTGCCATGTTTCAGAAGCAGAATCAAAGTGAATCTAGGTTCTATTTGAGCGGCAGTCAAAGAGAATGGGAGGGATTGTGGGAAGAAGGAGAGGAAATCATATGTAAATAACTTAAAGGTCTCTCTGCAGCAAAAATTACTATGACAACCATGAATGCTTAGTTTAGAAGAGTTTAAATTTGAGTTTGCGTGTCACCTCTGACACGCGTGTCATAGGTTCGCCATCACTGATCTAGGGAGTGTCATAAGGTCAAGCCTAATTATGCTAAGAGGACTGTGCCCTCTAAGCTGGGACTTGTTTGTGGCTTTGCCAACAGGTCAGTCTGAGGCTTAACCCTATAGGCGCGCCCTACAACTTAGCTAAGGTTTGGGTATTTGAGAGGAAAATAATAATAATAACAATAATAATAGTAACTACACAATAGTTATTATTTCAGTAACAACAAAAATAATTAATGCTTACAGAGCACTTAGTGTATATGCCAGCACTACTCTAATGCTTTAAATATAATTCATTCAATCTTTTGACAATTATATAAAGTAAGAACTATTATTGCCATTCCTAATTTATAGGAGACAAAACTGAGGCACAGAGATGGCTCAAAATCACACAGCTGGTAACAGGTAAAGCCATGATTTGAATCTGTGGCTTAAATCCAATGAATAAATCAAGAATCTTAACCACAGGATAAAAGATGCCACAGAGAAGTAGAATGCTTTTGAATTCAGCATATATTAAATATGTGATAAGCAAAGCCTGACCAAAGAAAAGAAACCCACCTTAGCCCTATGTGGTGACAGCAAAAACAAAACAAAACAAAACAAAAAACCCATAAAAGGATTTCCTTTTTTTAGGTCCTTTGTGTGAATTTTACTTCTTTCCAAATTCACTTCTTTTGTCCCCATCTTCAGACCAGAGTATAGACAGAACTAAGACTTCCTTTAAGGCAGCGATTCTCAACCTATGGGTCCGCGGACCCTTTGGGGGTCGAACGACCCTTTCACAACGGTCGCCTAAGACCATCGGAAAACACATATATAATTACATATTGTTTTTGTGATTAATCACTATGCTTTAATTATATTCAATTTGTAACAATGAAATTGAGGGTCACCACAACATGAGGAACTGTATTAAAGGGTCGCGGCATTAGGAAGGTTGAGAACCACTGCTAAGGTCTCAATCCTTCTTTAATCATTAGCAATCCTCATTGTCAGAAAAGTCTTTTTATATGTAAAATCAATCATTGACTTTCCAACTTAAACCCATTTCCTCCTCTCTGATCTTTATTGGAGATGGGAGATATGTACTAACTAGAGGAAGGTAGTTAAAATTCTAATCACCCTGGGTTTTTCCTTTTTATTTAATAACTCATTTAATGTACTTCTGTGAAATCCTATTTTAAAATACCCCTGACATTAATTACTGATATATTCAAGTCTTCCTGACAAGCCTGTTTGGCCATCTTACGTATAGTTATGGTGTTTTCTCATCTTACCTCTCCATTTTCTAAGGGGTGTATCTTGGAATAAAATGAGGTGCAGATGACCTCGTCGTCTTTGGAGTATGATGGCGGTCCAGTGCGGGGGTAAATATTGTAGAGGGTCAGGCACTCCGTATCCGTCACTGCATGGTACTGCCAGGGCTTGTATTCAACATCATCGAGTGAGCGTTCCAAGATCCAGTTTCCAGGCCGAGGGGAGTTGGCTGCTTTCACAATCACATACGCAATCTGGAACACCTGGGGAAGGGTGACAACAACAGTGTGTAACTGAATTCCAAAGTATTCTCACATTTTATATATCAAATAGGAGGCGTAATGCTACAGTGGATTTTATTTCAGATTTTATTCTATAACCCTTTATGTTCTGTGAAATGATATTACTGTTACCTGTTCATATTTAATACCTTCTTGTGAAGATGGGATGTTTCATTTTGACAGCCATGCCTTTCAAAGAAATGAATGAAGCTCGGATTTTAGCTCTCGCAAAACTCACTGGCATCATGTCACCCGATTGTTAAAGCTCCATTATAATCATGATCACCCAAAGCATTCATTACATACCAATTTACTCATCTTACTGTGTTACCGAGTATAAAGTATGAGTTAGAAATTCCATGTGTGAACGATAGTGCTTGATAGTTTAAAAGATATGCTTATTTATATTACCTAATCCTCCGAAAGTACCCCTTAGATACAGTTAGCTTGGCACAGTAAAACCAACACAGAGCTTGGAGGCATAGTCCTGTAATCAAGTTGTGGCTTCAGCATATATGTGACCTTGGGCAGATTATTTTACTTTTCTAGCTCTGAGCTTCCTGTTCTGCAAATTAGGATCAATAATAAGTATACAACTGAGAGGCAATTTGGATTAAATGAGATAATATATGCAAAATACCTGGCAAAGGACTTGGCAGTAAATTATTCACTAAATGTCACTTCCTCTACAACCCCAAATAGAAAATAATGGAAAAGAAATTCTAGCACAGCAGATGATTGATTGAAACTGGAACATATCAAATGAAAGGTTTCTGTACCTTCTGTACTAGAGATAAATGTGTAAAAATAAAAGGGCGTCAGAGTGACAATAGAGGGGAATGTGGCAATCCTCTATTTTCAAGTCTACATCAAATTTGAAGATGTAAAAAAAAATACCTTGGATGTTTTGTGCGAGTGCATATGTGTGCATTCACCAGTGCAGTCCCAAAGTCTAAAAGAATCATGTGCAAACATTGAGTCACATTTATGTGCAATGCTTTGGGTAGAAAGATACATCCAAACGAATCCATGGGTTGGTAATATTGTAATAATGAGACATATGAAAAATATACTATTAATAAAGCAACAATATATGTTTATGCTCGGAGATATTGGAAGCTTAACAGCTCTAAGCTTTGAGCGACTGAGGAAACTGGAAAGGTACAACTGGGAAGGCAGACCCGCTAATGTGATTAAAGGTTCCGCTGGGCTGCAGGGGAAATTCTGCAAGAAATGTTCTAGAAATAAACTTGATCTGCTTCAGTTTTGACATGAGACCTTAATGAATACATAAACAGTCTTTATGGTAAACTCTAAAGGACTGAATTTAAAAATATGAAAGGTTGGTACAGAGGGGCAATAGGAGTGGGTCTGATGCAGGTCTTTTGAAATGGTCTGAGGTCTTTTGAGATCTTTACTAGAAGGTGGGAACACTTATGTGTAGTGAGGAAAAAACCACCAGTTATCAAATGATTGAAAGGAGGCTGGTATTTGCTTGCTTTCTAGGCACAGTTGTCAAAAAACCAGTGGCAAACATACTGAAATATTTCTGTACTTGCTGGTGAATTGCTGCAGCCCAAGCCTCCCAAATGCCTCCTGTCCCCTGAGACCAGCTGGTTAACCTCAGCATAGCAAAAATCTGCCAAGACAGCTCTTCTGATTGGTCTGTACTTTGTTCTGTTTTAAAAAATTTTT